>NC_041392.1:92054549-92076577 GCF_002162155.2 Triticum dicoccoides | reverse complement strand
ATGAAGTCATTAAAGGCATTAGCCAGCGGCCAGGAGAAGTTATCATTACTTTTGTCATTAGGGCACCGCAGAAGGTTAAAGTCTCCCCCGATAACCATCGGTAAATTACAAGCATCGATCTTCAATGAAAGTTCATTAAGAAATAAAGGCGACAAGGAATGGTCCGCAGGCCCATAGACGATGATAAACTCACAAAGAGTATTCTGAGCTTTATGAGAGAGAACAACACTGGCCCAAAAGATCCCATGATCAAAAGCAACAAAATCAAAAATATCTTTATTGGAGCCTATCAAGATCCCGCCAGAGTGCCCCGAAGCAGGTAAAAAGTTCCAATTAAATCTGTCCATGCCCACAATAGTAGAAAAGTCATTAGGGGAGAAGGATTCCTTGAAGGTTTCTACCAGCCCCACAAAGTCAATAGAGTTAGAACGAACCAGATCTTTAAGTTGGTCACGGCGCCCCCTAGCACCGAACCCCCTAATATTCCAGAATAACGCCCTCATTTATAAGAAAGATTCTTGATTCGAAGGCTCGACCTGCAAGGGGCCACGCAGGGTTTAGCACGCTTATTGGTGCCCCTTTTAGACAAGTTGGATTGGGGCTGGCCACTACCAGCGCCCGCGTCCATGACCGGACCACTACTAGAAGCCCCTACCTGAGAGGCAACGGTCTCTTTGGCTTTGGCAATGGCAGCCTGAGCCATCTCGTTAGCCCGAATAATAGCAAGAAGAGAACTAGGAGAACCAACAGACGAATCAACCACCACCCGCACATCCGACATAATATTTAAAAGATGATCATCCAAAAGAGAAGGTAGAACCAACCGAACCGGAGAAGCAACAACAGAGGGAACGGGAGATGTACCTGGGGGAGGGAGATCCTTCGCCGCAGCCCGCTTTTCAGCCCGCTCCAGGACAGAAACACCTGAATTCGCCACCCGCCTTCCTTTGCGAGCCGTGGACACAGGGGATTGAATCGCAGGCGACCGCGCAGCAGGAGAGCCAACATGGGGACCCGAACGGGACATAGATCCCAAATCTTGATCAAGACGCCGACAAACCCCCATCATGGAGTGCTTCGAGCCCGACGAGTTCCAGCTCTTAGCCGAGAATTTGCGCACTGAGGATTTCTTCTTCCGGAGGGACTGGGATTCCACCACATCACAAGCCGGGGAGGCCGGAAGATCTTCAATTCCCGATCGAGTGGGGGAGAGCGGGCGGACAGGAAGATTGGAGCAAGCACCAGAAACGGGGGTAGCAGAGCAGGGTGGGAACTTCGACATATCAGCACCAGCAGCAGGGACATTGGGAGCAGTAGACGGGATCACCGAATCATCACGAGGAGCAACACCAGAGGGAGCTTGGGATTGAAACAACTCACGTTCAGAATCTGCCAAACCATCCCATTCAGATTGGGTGAAGCGGAGGTTAGACCCATGGCTCTGATTAGGGCCACCCAGAGATCCGTCCCCCTCCTTATCATGCTTGTCCGAAGGGTTAGAAGGGGGAGGAGGGGGAGGTGGAGTCTGAAAAGCAGCCGCCCCCTCCACCCGCACCCGAAGCTTAATACCATTGGGAGAAGGGAAGATATCAATCGAGCCATGAACCCATTCAGGATCCACACACCAAACCTTCATCCTAGCAGGGCCAACCTTGTTCAGAGAGTCTTCATACACCTCGATGGGCTTCCCAATCAGAACCCTGAAAGACATGAGAAAAGCAGACGAATGGAGACCAGCAGGCAAATTGTCAATCAAAACCCAGACTTGAGAGAGAGGACCAACTGCCGTACCACTGCAAGAAGCCGCTTTAACAGAAACCACCAATTGATTGAGGGGCAAGGTGAAGCTAGTGCATGAGGCAATCATCCGCAAACATTCTTTGGAGGGAAACACCACAGAGAACTCAAATTCAGATATCTACACAACTTGCCAGTCCCATCCAGCCTCATCCCAAATGCGAAGCCCTTCCAGAAGAATTTGGGGCGAAATCTTTTGATCCTTGACCATAACAATCACAGCATTAGACAGAGTAGGTGCCACCTCCCGGACAGGCAGGTCACCGTCGAAGGCGAAAAAGGCGCAACCGGGGAGGCCCGAGCCGAACTGGATGACCGCGGGAGGTTTCTGCCTAGCCATGCAGTTGACCGTGAGGTGACCATCAGAGCGACAGATCAGGCAAAAAGGAGGGTTGGTGCAGCGAGACTGGAAATGGCCAGGCCTGTGACAAGCGAAGCAGGTGAGCGCCGAGGGGTTGTTATGGGAAGCAGAGGACGTCTAATCCAAGAGAAGTCGTCGACACAAACTCAGGAAAGTGGTAAGAACTCCGATGGATCCCCTCCCTCCCTCCTCCCTCGCCTCCTCCTCCCCCTCCTCCCCTCCTTGCCCTAGCCGTCCCGCTCCCCGCCCTGACCCGCTGGCCGGTGCCCGGTCATCCCCCTCTCCGCTTGCAGGTGCTCTCTCTCTCCCCCTCCCCTGGCTCCCCGCGGGTGGGGTTCTCCCCTCTGTATTCTCCGCTGCCGGTGCTCGGATCTCGTTTCTGGGCCCTTGCGTCTGATGAGGAGGATTCGCGGTCGTCGGTCCCTTCCCCCTGTGGTCCCGTGCCTTGTGCTGGGGGGGGGGGTGGTGGTGCCTTCCGCCGCTCCTCGTCCCCGCAAGTTCGCTCCTGGTGGCCGGGGTCGGTCTGTGGCCGCGTCTTCGTCAGTCGATGGCTGGATTCGGATCTCTCGGCGGCGGCGTAAGTCTGGTAAGTTTGCTGTTGCGTCACCTGATCTCGTTGTCCTGGGCAGTGCGCCTGATGGGGAGCTTGGTGGCCTCCCATCCCCCTCTCCTGCAGCCTCTGCGGCGGCCTCGTCGCCGGCGACGGCGACGGCGGGGTCGCTGGTGGCTTCGTGTAACCTAGATCTTGATTTCGTCACGGTGGTCATCGGGCCGCGGGACGTCCCCTCGGGTGGGCTTGATGGGCCTTGCGGTTTGCCGTTGCCCAGTGGGCCTGCCTCTCCTCCCCCTCTTTCGTCGGTGGCAGATTTCCCCCCTCTGGTCCCGTCCGGCCTAGTTGGGCCCATCGTCCGGGTTCCTGCTCCTCAACCTTCTTTGGCCCATGTGGCGAGTCGGGCCCAGGTGGGCACGGGTCGGACGGGCTATTTATGGATCCCCCGCGGCTCTTCCTCCCCTTTGCTAGGGTTTCTGGCTTCCGCTTCCGATCTGCGCCATCACCGTCTTCCCATTTGTCGCCTCATTAGATCCTCCCCACCTCCACCCCTCCTCCTTCCTTTTGCTATGGTGCTATCCATGGACAAGTCGCGGGGCTCTTCCTGCGAGGCGCTCTCGGGCAGCAAGCGACGCCGTGAGGACTCCCCTTCCTCCGCGGTGGATCTGGAGCTCGAGGCTTCGCTCCGTTCCAAGTTGGAGGCGGAACAGGCGGCGCGCGAGAAGGTGGCTCGTGACCGCGAGGCTCGGGCTTCGGGTCCGGAGTGGTCGCAGCGCTCGGAGAGGGTTGGTGTGCCCGGATCCGGCCCGCAGGGCTCTGGATCTGGCCATTCTCTCTCTCCGGTGCTGGACCCGTGGGAGGCGGCGGTGGCCTCTGGCGGTGGTGTTTCTTCGTCTTCTGCCTCCCTTCCTGCTCCGGGAGTGGGCCGTAGTCCATCTGCTCCGTCGCGCCCTCCTCCTCCTCCTCGCTCGGTTGGGGTTGGTGCTGGTGCTCGTCCGCCGCCTCGGTCCTTCGCGGGGCCGGCGCATCGGCCGCCCGGTCCGGCCTCTGGGGCGCCCCCTTTTCCGGGGATGGGGGATGGGATCCTTCCTCCTCCTCCGTCGCTTCCGCAATCCCGCCCGTCCTCTGCCTCCCATTGCCTATCTTTATGGGCTTATCCTGCAGTGCGCAGAGATCCTTGACGATGTAGTGCACAAACTGCAAGATGCCCCATGGCGAGATGGTCGTGAAAAGACCCTGGAGTCATGGATAGGTTTTCCGGAACATGTACGTGGTGTTGGCTCTTCCGTCTGAGATGTTGCTGAGATACACGCTCAGCATCTACTATAGACCGTATTGTTCGGTGGAGGCAATGGCCGGGTTGAGGTGCTGATAGTTTGAATGGGACAGATGAGAAAGAGAGGTGCGTGAGAAGTAAAGAGAGAAGCAGGAGAGATGGATATGTTTTTCTTCCGGTGATTAATTAATGGTAGATAGACAGAGATAAGAGAGACGTACAGACCTGAGAGTTTGAAAGGAGCACATGAGAGAAAGAGGTGCGTGAGAAGAAAGGAGAGAAACGTGAGAGATTGAGCTAGCAAAAAAAATATCTCAGAGATTAGGAGAGATGTGACTATGAAGGGATTTGAGAATCAATCTACACCGTAATAATTTGGTCCCACCAAATTAACGGCTCATAAAATCTAATTAACGTGGGAATTTCTAGGAAGTCTAGGATTAGTCTAGGATTAGTCGTCAACCCGTGCATTCGCACGGGCTAGCCAATAAACTGTATGTATTAATAGAAAACCACTTACTTATAGTTAATCCAGAATACGAACTACATGTCAACCTAGTAGTCTTATTAAGAAAAATGTTGTTAATCATGTATTCTCGAACTATCAAATATATCATTTTTGTAGTTACTACTCATAGTTTATTTAAAACACAAAAATATATTATATTCAATGATATTATAAAACTGTAATTTTTGTAGTAGCACAACATTTCAGAGACATAACTAAAAGTGAAGTATTGTTTTCCCATCACTTGTAACTGTTAAGTGCATTTTTCTATAGGCACGAAGTGCGTCCTGTATGAGTGATTGCTATATACAAAGAGTAACTGACACAACTCTGAACAAAGCTTGGAAAGATTACAATTATATATTTGAAACCCAAAATGGATTAATAACTAAACATTTAGAACTTACCACACAAAAATCTATACCTGAAGTTTCCTACAAATATTTTGAATATGTGTATAGCTCTTGCGTTACGGAGTTCAATAATGCATTTAGGTGTCTCAAAGAAATATGTTCACTTTTGCAAACTAAAACTTATAGATGATAACGTGAATTAAACGGTCAATTGGTTGTACAACAGTACAATAGGGAGCAAAAACATTTCATCGCCTCACATGAAAATGTGACGGGATTTCCATTTTACAATAACAAAATTGTGTAGTCAAGTATAGTTAGCCCACTGTCTGCATTAGAAACTAATATAACAAACTATATATTACACTAAAAACAGAGTAGATCATCGATAAATCCTATGAGATATCTTCCATATTTGAAGGATGCGCTTTTGGATATAGAAAGAAGTCTAGGGAGATGAGAACCAATCAGTCAACAATAGTTTTGACATCTCCCCTTGATTTCCCCAAAACAAACTCTGTTGTCAAAATCATGAAATGATGCTACTATTTTTTTAATACATTTACATAAAAGCATTGACTTCCCGTTGTGGTTCTAATTACACGTAGCAGTTGATAATCTAAAGTAAGACCATCTGAAATGGCTTGCCCATGTTTCATGTGAAAATGTTTTTCATCAATGCATCGCTTTGGAAAAATGAGCCAACAATATCATCTTATAATAAAGCAACATTATTCCTCACTCCTTGAGGTCCGAGAAGATGCTAGGAATCACTGTGCCATGTTTTGGCATAAGCAGCAAGGAAGAAATGTTAGATGTATTTATGAGTAAATGATAAAATGATGTCAAGTTGTTATACAGTATTCACCTTTTCCACTCCAAATTGTTATATCTATCACAAAGATCCAACAATTTTATTTATATATAGAGTTAACTTTGGCTGCCTAATAGTATGAAACTAATAACTGAATTTTGTGGAATGTAAACGGCGAAATCAAAACTTCAGTAAATTGTTATATGTAACGGAATAAGCCATAGATATTACATATGTGTGGTGTGATCTACACCTAGCCACCTAAATTTAGATGTTTAGGAAGAAATCGTGCAAAAAAAAACATGTGTGCATATCTAATGAAGTGTAGCCGTATCTGCGCACATGATTTAGCTCATGCCAATGTAACTTATTAAAATACCATGTCTAGTAGTAGCTTGATATAGGAGCGAACCCAATTCTCCGCCTTCATCTATATATATTTGCTAGGATGGTCGACCACTTATTGAATGCACAGAGAGGACACCATCAGATTTTTGTAGAAAGGGCAACAAATTATGAGTCCCGTAAATAATTTTCAGCTTTTGACTACTAATAAAGTATGTAATGGAAAACAAAGTAGCTTACTTGTCAAATCTTTTCGGACTTCTGTATCTGGAAGGTACCCTGCATTCATATAGAGGAGGCATATAAAGTCATACAGGTGTATGGAAGGTTAGGATAATTGGGAAAAATCACTCACCTTAAGCACATCCATCATTTTAGTCCCATACTTAACAAATAACTTTCAGAAGAATTTGAAAATGACCATTTCTTCAGCCAATCACACCTTGTGACAACCTGTCGTACACATGGCATCTCAAGCGACAGAACGACACCCCTGGCCCTTGTCATCTAGTATATGTATTATCAACAGCCTATTTACAGATTCAGAGGCTATTGATGCAGAAAGTATAACATTTACCTAAATAATTACTCTCTCGAGTGGTCAAAAAAAGCACATGCGTATATGAGCAAAATAAATTGTGTTACAAACCAAAACAAACCTAATTAGGATATCTAGGTGAGACCAAAAAAATCCAGTACTGATTAATTCCTACCATTGTCCCCAAAAGCGCAATACTATTACACATCTCTGTTATCACCGTGCACGTCAAAGGCTCCAGTGCCTCTGCAACTCCATCCAATCACTCATGTGCCGCTTTTTCCATTACATGGTGCTAATCCAGCTCTTCGATATCAAATTATGTACTTATTGTACCTACAGTTGTAAGAAAACAAATACAACTTTCCATATCAGTTTATGTACTTACATATATATGCCCACTTTTGTAAGAAAAAATACAAAGTATATTTCTCACTAACACTCCTCACAAATCACAACAGGCTAGCTGCTCGTCATGGTATATATATTTCACCTCTCTTCTGACTGAACAGAAAAAATATATCATATTTGTATTCTCTGTCGTGCTAGTGGTGCAAGCATGTTGTTCCAAATTGAGTGGCATGCCCATGCATCAGGAAATCCTTTTCTCAGTGTGCATGCTCGTCTAGGCCATATCGGATAGAGGCGGAGGCACACGTCCGAGACACACATCAGCGAGGTCAAGGCTGCAAGTCAGTAGTCTAGAAATGCAGAGGGCAGTCGTCATGAGACCATGGGCGCCCGGATAGAGAGCTGCATCAATGGATTCGGGCACCCATAGCAATTAGGCAGCAGCCCGATGAGACCTTCTTCGTCACGGCCAGAAGCAACACTTCCACTTCCTTCCCCGTGGTCACGAGAAGTCCCTAGCATACTGCCGCCGTTGCCGGCACCATGTGGTCACCGGCCCTTGCTTTGTTTTTCCGAGGAAGATAGGCCGCCATTCTTGCTGCCGCCAATGATTTTTTCTTTAAGTGGTGGCTATAGTTGACACAAAATTCTGAAGAACAGCGGCAGGTGGTGATCTGTCCGCATCGAAATTAAACAAATAGTGAGACCTTAAAGTTAGGATCGGGTGGTCAGTGAATATTGAGGAAGCGGCTTCAATCCATGCAGACCAAAATTCTAGTTGTAGCTATTGATCTTTGCTTACCTGCGATCCTGGCGGCCAAACCTGAAAGTCCTGCTGTATCAAATGGACAAAGATTGGATTAATTGGAGTAGTGCCATGCTTTGAATCCTACGATGTGGCTAGCAAGGGGATCGAGAGAGATACAAGGAGAGGCGAGGCGAGGCGGTGGCGGAGCGAGATTGTCATGCTTCGCAATGACGTGGAACAAAAAAAAATCTGCTCTGGCGCACCTGTCCATCGTGCGACGTAGCAGTGTAGCATGTGTTACTCGCCCGTCACCACGGCCTGGACGTCTTAATAAGAACGATCGGATGGACCTGCAGATGAGACGATGTCTTGAGGTTTTCTTAAAAAAAGATCCCGCCCTCGTCACCATTAGCGAGGCGTGCACAAAAGCACTCGAGGAGCGTCGCCTATGATAAGCAGAGGAGATAGCATGTGTTTCTCGCCCGTCACCACCGCCTGGACGTCTTAATAAGAACGATCTGATGGACCTGCAGATGAGACGATGCCTTGAGATTTCCTTAAAAAAAAGATTCTGCCCTCGTCACCATTAGCGAGGCGCCCACAAAAGCACTCGAAGAGCGTCGCCTAAGATAAGCAGAGGAGAGCATGACCGTTTTCGAAACCTAGATGAAGGAGAGGAGTCACAGCAGCGCTTTTTAGAGTAGAAGTCATGGGGGATTGGAAGTGGAGCGATTTTGATCGAATTGTTTTTTGATACACATGAAGGAGGAGTCGTTGCAGAGAGAGACGTGAGAGAGATGGATACATATTTTTTTTTAGAGAGAGACGTGAGAGAGAGAGAGATGGATACAGATTGTCTTTTAGTTTTTTAGGAGTCGTGAGAGATTGCTAGAGAGAGACGTGAGAGAGAGATGTATACCTGAGATTGATTTACCCGAGATTGTTTTTTTGGGGGCGTTTTTTTGGGGGGTTTTTTTGCAGTTGAGATTGTTTTTTACAATGGAATTTATGAGTCGATCTACACCGTTATAATTCGGTCCCACCGGATTAACGGCTCGTAAAATCTAATTAACGTGAGAATTTTTAATAATAATAATAATAGAAATAGTTAGATAATAGATAGATAGATAGATAGATAGATAGATAGAGGTATAGATTGGCTTGGTAGCCGAGTTTCCAGGATAACCAGAGCTGTGCTCTTATGAATTTTCATATTGGCTTGGTAGCCGAATTAACAAGATAACCAGAGTTGTGCTCTTATGACATTATCATATTGGCTTGGTAGCCGAATTACCAAGATCATGTGGGCAGTAACGCTATGTTCTTTTTGGTGATTACACCTATGTTTGAACAGGAAGCCCCAAGTGACATATTCGGTAAAGAGGGTTGTAACGCTATGATTCGAATACGATCAGGAAGCCCCCAAGTAACCGTAATTATGGCGTCACACCGGATCAAAAGGGTAGTGACGCTATGTTCTCTTTGGTGAATACACCTATGTTTGAACAGAAAGCCCCCAAGTGATCATGCTATAAGTAACAAAGACTCATTCTTCTTGGAAATGAAACGGCAGAGGTCCTGCTTTCTCGGGGATGTCGGCTTTATTAAAAATATAATATATATACATTGTCAAAAATATGTACATTGGAAGAGCCGGTGGCTCAAGTATAGTAAGGCCGAAGATGAGCAATATTCCACGGCCGGTGGGTCTCCTCCTCTGACTTACGTGAATCCTTGTGTTCCCGAATGTCGATAAGGTAGTATGATTCGTTGTTTAGATTTTTACTGACCACAAAAGGTCCTTCCCAAGGTGGGGATAATTTGTGCATGTCAGTTTGATCCTGAATGAGCCGGAGCACCAAATCACCTTCTTGAAAAGTTCTAGTTTTGACCCGGCGGTTGTGATAACGACGTAGATCTTGTTGGTAAATCGCTGAACAAGCCGCCGCGATGTCACGCTCCCCATCCAGCAGGTCAAGTGTCTCTTGACGTGCTTTTTCATTCTCAGCTTCAACATAAGCCGCCACACAGGGCGAGTCATGCCGGATGTCACTAGGGAGAACTGCTTCTGCTCCGTAAACCATGAAGAAAGGCGTGTAACCCGTATATCTGTTGGGGGTGGTATTAATACTCCATAAAACGGAAGGTAACTCCTCCACCCAACAACACGGCGTCCTCTGCAAGGGAACCATAAGCCGGGGCTTAATGCCTCTCAGGATCTCTTGATTGGCTCTCTCGACTTGACCATTAGATTGGGGGTGAGCCACTGATGGCACGTCAAGCCGGATATGTTCACGTTGACAAAATTCTTTCAAAGCACCCTTGGATAGATTAGTGTCATTATCAGTTATGATACTGTGGGGAAAGCCAAAACGTAAAATCACTTTTTTAATGAATTGAACAGCCGTTGCCGCGTCACATTTACTGATCGGCTCTGCCTCAACCCACTTTGTAAATTTGTCAATTGCTACCAGGAGGTGCGTTTTTTTATCCTTGGACATTTTGAAAGGTCCAACCATATCAAGCACCCCGACTGCAAACGGCCAAGTAATTGGAATCATCCTCAACTCTTAAGTCGGCACATGGGCTCGTCATGAAAATTTCTGACATCCATCACACTTACTGACCAGGTCTTCTGCATCTGCATGAGCCGTCAGCCAATAAAATCCATGACGAAAAGCTTTAGCCGCAAGAGATTTAGAACCGGCATGATGACCACAATCTCCTTCATTAATCTCTCGCAGAATCTCACAGCCTTCTTCTGGTGAAACACAATGTTGAAACGCCCTTGTGACACTGTGATGATGTAGCTCTCCATTGACAATGATCATTGACTTGGACCGCCAGGTATCTGCCTGGCCAAAATTTCATCCTCTGGTAACTCGCCTCGGGTCATATAAGCCAAATATGGAACTGTCCAATTAGGAGTTACATGAAGAGCCGCCACCAATTGTGCTTCTGGGTCAGGAATAGCAAGGTATTCTTCTATAGGCAACTTGACTGAGGGGTTATGCAGAATGTCTAAAAAAGTATTAGGTGGCACCAGCTTACGCTGAGAGCCTAGCCGGCTTAAAGCATCAGCCGCATCATTCTTCCTTCGATCAATATGCTCAACCTGATAACCCTTGAAGTGACCCGCAACAGCATCAACCTCTCGACAGTAAGCCTCCATGAGTGGATCCTTAGAATCCCAAGTACCAGAAACTTGTTGAGCTACCAAATCTGAGTCGCCAAAGCACCTCACCCGGCTTAAGTTCATCTCCTTAGCCATTCTAAGACCGTGGAGCAAAGCCTCATATTCGGCTGCATTGTTAGTATAAGGGAACATCAACCGGAGAACATAACAAAATTTATCACCTCGAGGGGAAGCTAGCACAACTCTAGCCCCCGAGCCTTCCAATTGCCTGGACCCATCAAAGTGAATAGTCCAATACGTTTTATCTGGCTTTTCTTCAGGCATCTGCAGTTTTGCCCAGTCATTGATGAAATCCACCAGTGCTTGAGACTTGATGGCCCTGTGAGGCATATACTTCAAACCATGAGGTCCAAGCTCAATGGCCCACTTGGCTATCCGACATGTGGCTTCTCTATTTTGAATAATATCCCCTAAGGGAGCAGAACTAACCACAGTGATGCGATGACCCAAAAAATACTGCTTAAGTTTTCGACTGGCCATGAACACCCCATATACAAGTTTCTGCCAGTGCGGATACCTCTGCTTGGACTCAATGAGAACCTCACTGATGTAGTAAACCAGCCTCTGAATCAGATATTCCTTGCCTGCCTCCTTCCGTTCCACCACAATAGCTATGCTGACAGGCCGAGCATTAGCAGTCACATACAACAACAATGGCTCCTTATCAATAGGAGCAGCAAGAATGGGCAGCTCAGCCAGCTGCTTCTTCAAGTCCTCAAATGCTGCATTAGCGGCATCACACCAGACAAAATTATCTGTCTTTTTCATCATCTGATACAGAGGGATAACCTTCTCTCCCAACCGGCTTAAGAACCGGCTTAGAGCCGCAATACGATCCGCCAGACGTTGAACATCATTGACACACGCCGACTTAGCCAAAGAAGTAATGGCTTTGATCTTCTCCGGATTAGCTTCAATGCCTCTCTTAGAAACCAAAAAACCCAAGAGCTTGCCTGCCGGCACACCAAAAAAGCATTTGGTCGGGTTAAACCCGGAGATTATCAAAGTTCTCCTTCAAATCGTCTATCAACATTTCCTTCTTTCTGGATTTCACCACAATGTCATCCACATAAGCATGAAAATTGCACCCAATCTGATTATGAAGACAATTCTACACACATTGCTCATAAGTCGCCTGGGCACTCTTGAGCCCAAAAGTCATAGACACATAACGGAAGGCTCCAAAGGGAGTGATAAAAGTTGTCTTCTCCTGGTCCTTAACTGCCATTTTGATTTGATGATAACCAGAATAAGCATCCAAAAAACTAAAAAGCTCACAACCCGACATAGCATCAATAATTTGATCAATACGAGGGAGAGCAAAAGGATCAGCCGAACAAGCCTTGTTTAAATCTATGTAATCTACACACATACACCAAGTGCCATTCTTCTTAAGTACCCAGCACTAGGTTAGACAAGCACTCGGGATGAAAAACTTCAACAATGAACCCGGCCGCCAAGAGCCGGGCCACTTCTTCACCAATGGCCTTTCGCCTCTCTTCATTAAGACGAGGAGAAACTGCTTCACCGGCTTAAACTTTGGATCAATGTTAAGACTATGCTCAGCGAGTTCCCTCGGTACACCTGGCATGTCAGAAGGCTTCCATGCAAACATGTCCCGGTTCTCATGGATGAACTCGATGAGCGCACTTTCCTATTTTGGATCCAGATTAGCACTGATGCTGAACTACTTAGATGAATCGCCAGGAACGAAGTCAACTAGCTTGGTGTCATCCGCTGATTTAAACTTCAACGCTGGATCATGCTCCGTAGTTGGCTTTTTCAGAGACGTCATGTCAGCCGGGTCAACATTGTCTTTGTAAAACTTCAACTCCTCTATTGCGTAGACTGATTCAGCATAGGCTGCATCACCTTCCTCACACTCCAAAGCTATCTTCCGGCTTCCATGTACTGTAATGGTCCCCTTGTGACCTGGCATTCTGAGCTGTAGATAAACATAACAATGCCTTGCCATGATCTTAGCATAAGCCGGCCGTCCAAACAGAGCATGATAAGGACTCTCGATTTTTACTACTTCAAAGGTTAATGTCTCATATCTGGAATCATGATCATCCCCAAATGCAACCTCCAGCGTTATTTTCCCAATTGGATATGCCGACTTACCAGGCACCACACCGTGAAAAACAGTGTTTGATGGCTTAAGATTTTTATCGGTTGACCCCATGCGACGAAAGGTTTCATAATAAAGGATATTGATGCTGCTACCTCCATCCATGGGTACTTTGGTGAATTTATATCCTCCAACTTGGGGTGCTACCACCAAAGCCAGGTGACCTGGATTATCAACCTGGGGCGGGTGATCCTCACGGCTCCACACAATGGGTTGCTCCGACCAGCGCAAGTAACAGGGAACTGCCGGTTCAACGGCATTCACTGCCATTTTATGAAGCTTGTGATCCTGCTTGCATAAACTTGTGGTGAAGACATGGTACTGCCTTCTATTCAACTGTTTCGGGTTACTCTGATACCCAGATTGTTGCTGCTGACTCCCCGGACCGGGTTGTTGATGAAAACCTCCCTGGTTACCTTGGTTACCCTGGTGACCCTACAAACCAGAGTTAGAGCCGCCACCACCATGATCCGGAACATAAGAACCGGAACCTAAGCCGCCACCTGGTCCATGATTGTACTGGAACAAGTCGGAATTTTTGAACTCCTTCATAATGTAGCAGTCTTCCAAAGGTGCGTAGATGGCCTGTCCCGCGAGCCATGCTTTGGACAGGGCTGATTCAACATCTGCTCCAGATTTATACCTGACCCTCCTGTCCGAGGAGGTGGCTTTCCCTTATGATGCTGACCATTGTTCTGCCTGTTGGTATTGGCCACAAAATCTGGATTATTATCAATCTTACGTTTACCGTTACTCCCCTGAGTCGCCGGGTTATGATGCTGGTTTCTAGTGTTGCCACTCTTCTTTCCCTTTCCCGGCTTGTCATCATCAGACTCGGGGTCCTTGGTACCATCAGAGTCCGCATATTTAATTAGAGCCGCCATCAGCTCCCCCATATCATTGTAGTGGCGCTTAAGCCACCCTAACTTCTTTTTAAGAGGCACAAAATGGCAGTTTTTCTCCAGCATGAGGACTGCTAAAGTGCCATTAATGTTATCCGATGAGTGTAGGATGTCCTTAACTTGGTGCACCCAATGTGTCGTTGACTCGCCCTCCTCTTGGGCGCAAGCATCCGAATCCACGATCGACATGGGCTGATTACACGTATCCTTAAAATTTTGGATAAATCGGGCTTTTAACTCGGCCCATGACCCAATGGAGTTGGCAGGTAGTCCTTTTAACCAAGTACGGGTGGTCCCATCCAGCATCACGGTAAAGTACTTGGCACATGCGGCATCGCTGACCTCCAATAGTTCCATAGCCATCTTGTAACTCTCAATCCACGCCTCAAGGGGTAAGTCGGTTGTGTAGTTAGGCACCTTATGAGGTTCTTTGAAATCCTTGGGCAGACGCTCATTACGCAGAGCCGGCACTAAACACGGCACACCCGTGCTTCGGGAGGTCACTCCTGCTTCCACTGAAGTTGTCGGATAAACCGGGGAGGGCTGATGAGCCGCGTACTGAGCCACCAGCTCAGCCTCCCGACGTGCTCTATCCTGATCTATCAGAGCCTGAGTATTACGGGGTGGGTCATGTCCATGGGGCAGGTTACGACGCCGCTCACTGCTTGAAACTGCTGGGGAATCCATGTGTCTGTTATAACTCCATCTTGGGCGGGGGGTTGAATGGATTCTCTCACGGCTGTAAGAATAAGCCTGCTCCTGAACGAATGCTGTCTGAAGTAGCTCTCTAGCCCTTCATGTTTCAACTGCTGCTGGTGACTCGCCTTCAACTGGGAGGCTGCTAATCGTGACGCCGCAGCGATCATGTTATCCAAAGGGTTAGAGTAATGACCCGGTGGCGTCGGCCCGTGCTGTGGTGGGATATTGTTCTGGCGAGGTGGGTCCGTCGTGCACGGCTGAGCCGATGTTCCCGTCCCAGGTGCTTCAACCCGGTTTACCCCTTCCGGGTTATTGGTCCCCGCTCCAGGCGTATTAAAGAGATTTCTCGCCTCGTAGACCGAAGGCAGACGAGTCTGATGCCTCCTCATCATGACTTCGTTTGAGGCGTTCTGATCTAGCATGAGCCGGAAAGACTCCGACTGAATCCGCTGCGCCTGAGCATCCAGCGTAACCCGCTCTGTGGCCATCCTAGCATCCTCAGCTACCATGTCTTCCTTGGCTTGGGCTATCTGATCTCGCAATTTTGCGACTTCCGCATTGTGCTGATCTTGGTTCGCCGGGTTAGCCACTGCTGAGGGAGTCCTGGATTAGGGGGTCTCCGGACAGCCGGACTATATCCTTTTGCCGGATTGTTAGACTATGAAGATACAAGATTGAAGACTTCGTCTCGTGTCCGGATGGGACTCTACTTCGCATGGAAGGCAAGCTAGACAGTACGGATATGGATATCTCCTCCTTTGTAACCGACCTTGTGTAACCCTAGCCCCCTCCGGTGTCTATATAAACCGGAGGGTTTTAGTCTGTAGGACAACATACAATCATACCATAGGCTAGCTTCTAGGGTTTAGCCTCTCAGATCTCGTGGTAGATCAACTCCTGTAATACCCATATCATCAAGAATAAATCGAGCAGGACGTAGGGTTTTACCTCCATCAAGAGGGCCCAAACCTGGGTAAAACATCATGTCCCCTGCCTCCTGTTACCATCCGCCTTAGAAGCACAGTTCGGGACCCCCTACCCGAGATCCGCTAGTTTTGACACCGACATTGGTGCTTTCATTAAGAGTTCCTCTGTGTCGTCATCATCAAGCTTGACGGTGCCTTCGATCATCGTTAGCGATGCAGTCCAGGGTGAGACTTTTCTCCCCGGGCAGATTTTTGTATTCGGCGGCTTTGCACTGCGGCCCAAATCGCTTGGCCATCTGGAGCAGATTGAAAGCTACGCCCCTGGCCATCAGGTCAGGTTTGGAAGCTTAAACTACACGGTAGATATCCGCGGAGACTTGATCTTCGACGGATTCGAGCCCTTGCCGAGTGCGCCGCACTATCACGATGGGCACGATTTAGCTCTGCTGCCGAACAGTGCCCTGGAGGCCGCACCCGCATCCGCTTCGACCTTTAATTCGGAGCCAACTGCACCGACCGAGGACGGGTGGCTAGACCCCGCCGCAGAGGCTGCAGCCTCAACGGCGATCGAGCCGAAAACCAACCTTATCCTTCGCGAGGCCCGTGACTCCACATTGCCGGACTCTCCTCCGATCTCTGTACCATCCGCGCCCCTGCCAATCGAATCTGATTGGGCGCCGATCATGGAGTTCACTACCGCGGATATCTTTCAGCACTCGCCCTTCGGCGACATACTGAATTCACTAAGGTCTCTCTCTTTGTCAGGAGAGTCCTGGCCGAATTATGACCGGCAGGATTGGGATGCGGACGACGAAGAAATTCGCTGCCCACCCACCACCCACTTAGTAGCCACTGTCGACGACTTAACCGACATGCTCGACTTCGACTCCGAAGACATCGACGGTATGTACGACGATGCAGGAGATAAAGAGCAACCACTGCCCACAGGGCACTGGACAGCCACCTCATCATACGATATATACATGGTGGACACACCCAAAGAAGGCAATGGCGACGAGACAGCGGAGGATGACCCCTCCAAGAAGCAACCCAAGCGCCGACGTCAGCGGCGCCGCTCTATGTCCCGCCAAAGCAAAAGTGGTGATACCGGCACAGGAGATAATAACACTCCGGATAGTGCTGAAGATGGCAGCAATCCCCTCCAACACGATCTAGGATAGGAGGATGGAGAGGCCATCCCTCCAGAGAGAGCGGTAGATGGAGAGGCGGAGGATGATAATTACATGCCCCCCTCCGAAGACGAGGCAAGCCTCGATGATGACGAATTCGTCGTACTAGAGGATCCCGTCGAACAAGAGCGCTTCAAGCGCCGACTTATAGTCACGTCAAATAGCCTTAAGAAAAAGCAGTAGCAGCTTCAAGCTGATCAAGATCTGCTAGCTGACAGATGGACTGAAGTCCTCGCGGCCGAGGAATATAAACTCGAATGCCCCTCCAAGAGTTACCCAAAATGCAGGTTGCTACCCCGACTGGAGGAAGAAGCGTATGACGCGGCTGATCGGCCACCTTGTGGCCACGATAGAGAGGCATTCTAGCCAAAAGCTCAGCCTGCACCCCGACGCCATTCAAATAAAAAGGCATGAGGAAATACGCCAGACCTGCGAGACGTATTGGAGGACAAAGCAAAACATGCAAGATCAATCTACGGATCACGAGGGCGCGCCACTATGCGAGACGGTAAACATCACGCCGGATACAGTAAAAGTAAATCCGGCCGGGCCGAACACAGCGGGCAAGACTCATTGGAGCTGCGTCGCGATATAGCCCAGTACAGAGTCGCCGCACACCCCTTATGCTTCACAGTCGAAGTAATGGATCATCAAATCCCAGAGGGTTTCAAATCCATAAATATAGAATCATACGACAGCACAACAGATCCTGCGGTATGGATCGAGGATTTCCTCCTGCATATCCACATGGCACGTGGTGATGATCTACACGCCATTAAATACCTCCCACTCAAACTCAAAGGACCAGCTGGGCATTGGCTCAATAGCTTGCCAGCAGAGTCCATTGGCTGTTGGGAGGATCTGGAAGCCGCATTCCTCGAGAACTTTCAGGGCACTTATGTGCGACCACCAGATGTCCATGACTTGAGCCACATAATTCAGCAGCCAGAGGAATCGGCCAGGCAATTCTGGACACGGTTCCTAACAAAGAAAAATCAAATCGTCGACTATCGGGATGCAGAGGCTCTAGCAGCTTTCAAGCACAACATCTGCGACGAGTGGCTAGCCTGGCACCTTGGTCAGGAAAACCGAAATCTATGGCAGCCCTCACGAAGACAGCTGGCTGGCTCGCAGCAACAACATATCAAAGAACCATGGTACTTAGGATACCAAGGACGGCAGTAGCAGGTCACGTCGCAACAAACATAAGCACCGCATTAACAACGACAATACCGAGGATACGGCAGTCAATGCCGGATTCAAAGGCTATAAACCCGGTCAGCGGAAAAAGCCATTCAAAAGAAGCACTCCGGGCCCGTCTAGTTTGGACCGTATACTCGATCACTCGTGTCAAATACACGGCACCCCCGACAAGCCAGCCAACCACACCAATAGGAATTGTTGGGTGTTCAAGCAGGCCGGCAAGTTAATTGCCGAAAACAAAGATAAGGGGCCACATAGCAATGACGAGGAGGAGCCCCGGCAGCCGAATACCGGAGGACAGAAGAGGTTCCCCCCACAAATGCGGACGGTGAACATGATATACGCAACCCACATCCCCAAGAGGGAGCGGAAGCGTGCGCTCAGGGACGTATATACGTTGGAGCCCGTCGCCCCAAAGTCCAACCCATGGTCCTCCTGTCTGATGACCTTCGATCGCAGGGACCACCCCACTAGTATCCGTCATGGCGGATTCGCCGCACTGGTCCTAGACCCAATTATTGACGGATTTCACCTCACTTGAGTCCTTATGGATGGCGGCAGCAGCCTGAACCTGCTTTACCAAGACACGGTGCGCAAAATGGGTATAGATCCCTCAAGGAAGAAACCCACAAAAATGACCTTTAAAGGCGTCATACCAGGTGTAGAGGCCCATTGCACAGGCTCAGTCACACTGGAAGTGGTCTTCGGATCCCCGGATAACTTCCGAAGTGAAGAGTTAATCTTCGATATAGTCCCGTTCCGCAGTGGTTATCATGCACTGCTCGAGCGAACCGCATTTGCGAGATTCAATGCGGTACCGCATTATGCATACCTCAAGCTCAAGATGCCAGGACCTCAGGGGGTCATTACAGTTAATGGAAACACAGAGCACTCTCTCCAAACGGAGGAGCACACTACGGCCCTCGCAGCGGAAGCTCAAAGCAGTCTCTTAAGGCAATCCACTAGTTCGGTGTTTAAGGACCCAAACACCTTCAAGCGCTCCCGGAGTAATCAGCAATAGGACCTCCTGGCACATTCTGAGCTCGCATAGCAATGCGGCCCCCACCCCGGCCCAAGCCAAACGGCGAAATTCGTGCCACACGTACCTAATTACGCATTAAAAATACCATGGGCATAGGCAGGGAGGGGGCATGACTACGGCACGCCCCAAGACGTGGCTTAAACCGCACTAGGGGCTTCTCGTTTTGTTTTTTTTCTTTTCAGGAATTTAATCTCTGGAAACCTGGTCCGGCAGCATAATTGCTGAACATATGATGTAGCAACCAAGAAGGCAAAAAGCTACGTCACACCACGGAACTCCCAGGTGGATTACGATAACAAGTGT
Organism: Triticum dicoccoides; assembly: GCF_002162155.2. Lineage (NCBI taxonomy): Eukaryota > Viridiplantae > Streptophyta > Magnoliopsida > Poales > Poaceae > Triticum > Triticum dicoccoides. Next base: position 92,057,344 of record NC_041392.1, on the reverse strand, counting down.
AATACTTGCCTTAATACTATTCTTCAGCTCGCCCTTGGAGGGGACATAGTCCTACTTTTTGCTTATTGCACCGCATGTATCATTCTGCTTTAACGCACCTTTTTGAATAAATAGTGCATAGCATTAATACAATTATTGCATTCTTCTTATATATATATATATATATATATATATATATATATATATATGTGTGTGTGTGTGTGTGTGTGTGTGTATGTGTGTGTTCATTCATGACATCCAACACCCGTACACTCTCGTACGGCCAATACGCTAGGGGCTTAAGCATACCCCACAATACGGCGTGAGAAGTCCGGACACTTTCAACAGTGCGGCACCCCGAACTTATAGCATTATATGCATCAGCTCCGAATCATGTCTTGGGTCAATAGTTGGGTTTGTCCGGCTCCCATGTTTTGGTATCTTATGTTCCGCTATATCGGATAAGGTAGCACTAGGAGAACTACTGTGATTGTGCCCCGGTTCTGCTGGGCTAAGCACCTTAGTAGAGAAAGCTAAAATTGACTGTCATGATAAGGCGAGAGACTGGTCCCTGTTCGAGAGGTTTTCGAGTCCTTAAAGACTTATGCTGCTTAGAGCGAGGAGTCGGCCCTGTCCGGCTTAAGGCATGTATCGCGCCCCGCGCTCGGCCTTTCGAACACTAGGGGCTTCGCCGAAATTTAAAATTATAGAATTTTATGACTAAGTGAGAGTGATAACGCATTATAGTCCGATTGCCTTGTTCGTTCTGCTGAGCACCTCCCTCGAAGGACCCAAAAATGGGAACAAGAGTGCTCAGGTTTATCCCGAACACCCCAGCACTCGTGGCATGGGGGCAGAAGCCGACGACTAGCCATCTCTTAGATTTGATAAACAGCCGAACAGAAGGTAATATTTTAAATTCAAACAAGCGTTGCATAGCGCATATGAACAAGTTTTCATGAATACAGGATTACACGAGCGGGTTTACTCAAATATTGTATCTTTGGTACACTCGTACGCTACGAGACGGGCACCCTTCAGGACACCCTCATAGTACATCTCGGGGTGGCAATGCTCCTTGCCCTCCGGCGGCCCTTCCTTGATCAGCTTCACGGCGTCTAGCTTGGCCCATTGCACCTTCACACGAGCGAAAGCCCGGCGTGCACCTTCGATGCAGACGGACCGCTTGACGACTTCCAGCCATGGGCAGGCATCCACAAGCTGCCTCACCAGGCCGAAGTAGCTGTTCGGAAGGGCGTCACCAGGCCACAGCCGGACTATAAAGCCCTTCATGGCCTGTTCGGCCGCCTTGTGTAGCTCGACCAACTGCTTTAGTTGGTCGCTCATAGGCATCGGGTGTTCGGTCCCAGTATATTGGGCCCAGAACAACTTCTCCGTTGAGCTTCCCTCCTTGGCCTGGTAAAATTGTGCGGCATCTGACACACTGCGGGGCAAATCTGCGAATGCTCCTGGAGAGCTCCGGATTCGGGTAAGTAACAGGTAATTTACTTTCACATGCTTGCTTTGCATATAGAATGCCTTACCCGCCGCTATCTTCTTCATCGCATCAATCTCCTGGAGGGCCTTTTGGGCTTCGGCCTTGGCACTCTTTGCGCTCTCGAGAGTCGTGGCAAGCTCAGACTCTCGCGTCTTCGAGTCAAGCTCCAGCGCCTCGTGCTTCGTCACGAGAGCATGGAGCTCTTGCTGCACCTCACCCACCCGTGCCTCATGCCTTTTCTGCTCGGTGCGCTCCTTGGCCACTTTGTTTTCGGCCTCGGATAGCGCTTGCTTCAGGGTCGCCACCTCGGTCGTGGCGCCTGACAAATTTACAATGATCCTGTCATTTTGCAATCGCATTCTTTTTATACATATCCATAGACTAGGTACTACTTACCTTTGTTCTCCTTGAGCTGCCTCTTGGCAAGGCCGAGCTCATCCTTGGACCCTTTAAGGTCCTACTTCAGTGTGCCAACCTCCACAGTCAGTGCAGTAGATGCCAGCAGCGAAGCCTGCATACGCATATTGACATAGTTATATTAGACTCCTGCGATATTGTTTGATCCTCTGTTCGGCTTTTCTTTGTGAACACCGAACAGAGCATCAGGGGCTACTGTCTATGCGGTAATATTTTTCCCCATATTTCAAAAACTTACCTCAAAGCCTGTTAGAAGGCTGGCACAGGCTTCAGTCAATCCGCTCTTGGCGGACTGAACCTTCTAGACCACCGCACTCATAATAGTGCGGTGCTCCTCGTTGATGGAAGCGCTGCGAAGCGCTCCCAGCACATTGTCCGGTGCCTCTGGATGGACAAAGGTCACCGGCGCAGGCGTCTTGCCCCTCTTGGAAGGAGGCCGCCTGCCCAAGTCCGGAACCACTGGAGGTTCCGGCGCGGTGTTCGGCTGAGGGCCGAACTCGGAGCCCTCGGGGGCCTTGTTCCCTCTGCTCCCGGAGTCTGGAAGGTCGCCTCGAGGCGCCTCCGGGACTGTCTCCCCTCGACCCGGTGCCTCTTGAGAAAATACCTCAGCATTGTCCATAGGGCAAGGGGAGGTGGCGGTCAGAAGTGGATCGCTATCCATATCCGATGAGCCCAGGGAGCCGTCCGACGATACGTAGATACGGGCTCGTGGCGGTCTGCATAGTCATAATTCGGCGTTAGGAGAGGCAGTGCGACAAAGGTATGCTATGAGTTACTCTGGCATTCAAATACTTACGACTTCGCCAGGGGCTTGGCCCTGAGCAGCCACTCGTCTTCGCCTTCGGCGGCGGTGGTGGAGAAGTCTGGAAGGAGAGTCCTTCCCTTCTTCGACCCTTTGCCC
>NC_041392.1:92021342-92054004 GCF_002162155.2 Triticum dicoccoides | reverse complement strand
ATTTCTTGTCTCCCCTGACTGGAGGGGGAGCATCTTCATCTTCCTCCTCGTCTTCGGGGGAGGAGTGCGTCGCGGAGTTATCGGATGATAAGTCTGATAACGCCTGGCGTCGGGAACTATTTCGGGTTCCCTTGGCCTTGCCCCGAGCGTCCGCAGTGTCTTCGGGGAGAGGGGCCGGACAGTTAATCTGCCCCGACGTCTCCACCCAGTCCTGTCAAAGGCATGGAGCTCAGACCCCGCACATGGTTAATCTAGGGGAAATAAATGTCCTACGGATGTATAGAACTCACCGAATGCGCTTGGCACTTCGCGCTTAGCCCGCGGTCCTCGGTGAGGGAGGGAGGGACCTCGGCGCCCTTGAACAGCACCTTCCAGATGTCCTTGTGCGTCGTGTCGAAGAGCTCGCTCAGAGTCTGGTGCTGGGCCGGGTCGAACTCCCACAAGTTGAAGTCCCGTTGTTGGCACGGGAGGATCCGGCGGATGAGCATGACCTCGACTATATTGACAATCTTGAGCTTCTTGCCGGCCATATTCCGGATACATTTCTGGAGTCCGTCCAGCTCTACCGATGAACCCCAGGACAGGCCCTTCTCTTTCCAGGAGGTGAGCTGCGTGGGGATTCCGGATCCAAACTTGGGGGCAGCCACCCATTTGGCGTCGCGCGGCTCGATGATGTAGAACCATGCCGATTGCCACCCCTTTATGGTCTCCACGAAGGAGCCTTCAAGCCATATAACATTGGGCATCTTGCCCACCATGGCTCCGCCGCATTTTGCTTGTTGGGCGCCAACCACCTTCGGCTTGATATTGAAGGTCTTTAACCACAGGGCGAAGTGGGGCCGGATGCGGAGAAAAGCCTCACACACGACGATGAACGCCAAAATGTTGATGATGAAGTTCGGGGCCAGATCATGAAAGTCCAGCCCGTAGTAGAACATGAGACCACAAACGAATGGATGGAGGGGAAACCCCAGTCCACGGAGGAAGTGGTGGAGGAAAACTACCCTCTCATGAGGTTCAGGGGTAGGAATGATCTGCCCCACAGCAGGCAGCCGATGCGCTATATTCGCGGCCAAGTATCCGACTCCGCGCAGCTTCTTGATGTGTCCCTCCATAACGGAGGAAGCCATCCATTTGCCTCCAGCTCCAGACATGATTGGAGAAGGTTGAGGGGAAGGATGTGGGCTTGGGCGTTGGAGCTCGAGTGCACAGGAGTGGATGAGCAAGGAGGAAGAAGGCGTGGGTAGGAAAACGGTTAAACCTTGTCCCTTTATAAGGGCGGCCAAAACTATGTGCCCCCACTAGCCTGGTAAAACTCGCTTATCCCCCAAGCACCGTAATCGATGGCGCGGTTGGGTTACCCATGCCCGTATTGATGAGGATCCCGTAATAAGGGGAACACGATCTCTGCTTTGACAAGACATGTTAAAAAACTGCCTCGTGTTATGTGCGGGGCTAGTTAAAAGAAATGGTTCGAATAATCACCGGGCCATGGCATAATGTCATGTTGCCAAAACATGTCAGCAGATTAGATTTGTGGAAATATTATTCTCTCTACGGTGGTATGTGGAACTTATTTTGCATGGTCGGACACTATCCTTGTATTCAAATTCTTCCATGATGTATTCGGAGGAGGAACCCGCCTTGCAATGCCGAAGACAATACTGCGCCGGACTCATCGTCATTGAAGCCTGGTTCAGGGGCTACTGAGGGAGTCCTGGATTAGGGGGTCTCCGGACAGCCGGACTATATCCTTTTGCCGGACTGTTAGACTATGAAGATACAAGATTGAAGACGTCATCTCGTGTCCGGATGGGACTCTACTTGGCGTGGAAGGCAAGCTAGGCAGTACGGATATGGATATCTCCTCCTTTGTAACCGACCTTGTGTAACCCTATCCCCCTCCGGTGTCTATATAAACTGGAGGGTTTTAGTTCGTACGACAACATACAATCATACCATAGGCTAGCTTCTAGGGTTTAGCCTCTCAGATCTCGTGGTAGATCAACTCTTGTAATACCCATATCATCAAGAATAAATCGAGCAGGACGTAGGGTTTTACCTCCATCAAGCGGGCCCGAACTTGGGTAAAACATTGTGTCCCCTGCCTCCTATTACCATCTGCCTTAGACGCACAGTTCGGGACCCCCTACCCGAGATCTGCCGGTTTTGACACCGACAACCGCCGTCAGCAGTGTTGTCAAAGTGTCTAATAAGTCAGACAAAACCTGAGCCGCCGGGGGCACAGGGCCTCCTGCCCCGGCTGCCGTTGCCGCTGCTGACCCAGAAATCATTGCTGCTGCTGTTGAAGAATTCTACACTGACTGTGTTCCGGCCATAAAGATCGCAACCCGGTTCAGCGGCTCATAGGGGTCCGAAATACTATCGCCATCGGAATAGCCCCCAAGCCTGCCGTCTTGTAATTGGTACAACAAAGTAGTCTCGCCCGTGGACGACTCACCATCAGAATAAATGGTCGTCTCACCGCCAGACATGGATCCTTCCAACTCAGCTCCGTGGATAAATCCAAAAAAGGCACGTTTCATGGCGGGTTGAACTTGGGCGGGTCGTGCACGCTGAGCCGTCTCGATGATGTCGGTGTAGATGTCCGGCTCAGGGCCCGGCTCGCCGATCTTTCGGATGAAGATATGGATTCCTCCGAAGGGGACCCGGTATCCGTACTCAACTAAGCCGGCCTCGGGGCCCCAGCCTGCATCGTCGATGTAGAGCTTGCCGCGACGATTCTTGGTCATCCGGCCCATAGCGTATCCCTTGATCCCTTCGAAGCTGCCCTGTAAGAATTTGAAACCACCGTGCGCTGGCCCCATGATGGGCACCAACTGTCGTGGAATTGTCATGTCAGATGTCCTAGTGTGAGGACTTAGTCGTGGAGCCATCACACTAGGTTAGCTTAAAGGGGTTAACGGGACAAAGGACATGGGAGTTTTTACTGGTTCGGCCCCTTGTGGTGAAGGTAAAGGCCTAGTCCAGTTAGAGGTGGTATTTATTAGGTTTCTATTACCAGGGAGCGATTACGCTTGATCTGGTTCTCGATTTTTTGTCTTTCTCCCTAACTCGCCGTCGGGTCGTCCCTTTATATACTAAGGTTGATGCCCGTCGGCTTACAGAGTCCTGGCTGGCTGATAAATGTGTCCGGTCCGGTGACTTAATTACAATTGCCTTATAATAGAAGTCACATACATATGGCGGTTTATACCTACGGGCCTTAAGCCGCCTTTGGGCCTTGGGCTCTTCATAAGTCATCCTCATGAACCGTCATCTTCGATTCCTTCATGGGCTTTATCTTGTGAGTCGCCAGAAGTATAACCCGGCCCCTCCCGGGCGCGTTAACTCAATAGCTATATCCCCAACAGAAACCTTGTTGTACAAAACAAATTCCTAAAATTTTACTTCATTTCATATTAAAATGCTTGTTCTGGAGTTTCTAACATAAACCTTGCTGTACAGTCTATTTTTCCTGAAATTTTACTTCATTTCATGTTAAAATGCTTGTTCTGGGGTTTCTGACATAAACCTTGTTGTACAGTATTTTTTCTGAAATTTTACTTTGTTTCATATTAAAATGCTTGTTCTGGAGTTTCTGACATAAACCTTGTTGTACAATATTTTTTCCTGACATTTTACTTCATTTCATATTAAAATGTTTATTGTGGCACTAGTAGAAAAAGGGCCTTTAGTCCCGGTTCATAAGGGCCTTTTAGTCCCGGTTCTGGAACCGGGACTAAAGGGTCGGTACTAAAGCCTCCCCCTTTAGTCCCGGTTCTAACTGGAACCGGGACTAAAGGCCCTCCACGTGGCTGCTGCCTGGAGGTCCACCTTTAGTCCCGGTTGGTAACACCAACCGGTACTAAAGGAAATTTTATGATTTTCTTTTTGAAAATTTTTTTGAAAAATAATTTTTGAATTTTTTTTGAATTTCAAATTTCTGAATTATTTTAACCTCTAATCTCTAATCACCCCTCATCACTGCTCAATTTAACCGTTAATCTCTAATCACCCCTCATCATTCCAAATCTTCCCAAACGGTCACCCATCCTCTCACTACTCCAGCCTGAGCACGCTTAACTTCCGGGTTCTATTCTCCCTCGTTTCCAAGTCTGCACTTGTTGTTTTCCTGACAATAGTAAGATGTCAATCCTATTAACCCTCAGGAATTTAGCTTGAGCATGAAGTCACACATTTCTCTGTTTGAGTTTGAAACTATTGTTCTAAAAATCAATAATTATTTAGTAACACTAACATTTCTTGAATAAGTAGTTTGACCACAGTTTGACCACAGTTTGACCATAGTTGACCAAAATTTAAAAAACTGAAATAATTATTTAGTAACACTAATATTATTGAATAATTATTTAGTAACACTAATACTTCTTGAATAAGTAGTTTGACCATAGTTTGACCAGATTTAACAAAAAATCAAAAAAAAACTAAAATTTGAGCATAACTTTTTTTCCTTTTAGAATTTGAGGATTCTAAAAATTTGCAAACACGCCATAGGCCGTTTCCATCGGATGCAGATTTTCGTTCCGAACATTTTGATATATTATACGTTTTTTCCGACATCGTATGCAAAAGTTATAGCCGTTTTACATTTTCCCTACATTTTTTGCAAAACATGTCCAAATTTAAGTTTTTAAATTTTCCTAACTAGTAGATGTAGTAATATAACTACCTCTCAAAGGATTTTATTTTTTGAAGTTTTTATCATTTTCTTTTGATTTTTTCAAAACAAAAAAGGTGATCCACCGGGGGGGTAGAGTTTGAAAATTGGACCTTTAGTCCCGGTTTGAGACAGAAACCAGGACTAAAAGGCATCGCACCCTTTAGTCTCGGTTCGTGTCTCAAACCAGGACTAAAGGGCTCAGGTGAACCGGGACTAATGCCTTAGCCGCACAAACCGGGACCAATGCTCACATTAGTCCCGGTTCGTTCCTGAACCGAGACTAATGTGAATATTGCCCCGTGACCAAAGCCCTGTTTTCTACTAGTGTGGATTTTATGACAGAAACCTTGATGTACAGTTTCTCATACTAACTGATTCAAGTTACAACAATTTTAACAGTATAAGAAATGAAGGTTGTGATAGAAACCTTGTTGTACAGTTTCTCATATGAACTGATTCAAGTTTGTAAGCTCTCTTCTCTTAAAAGAAAAAATTGGTTCTGTGTGAATCAGTTTTGTAAGTTTCACATTTCTCTTCGACACCAAACAGTACTGTCAACTGCAAGAATTAGATAAGAATTTGACATAAAACCACACTTCTTAAATACCAAATACTACATTCTTTTCTCATGTTTCAGTACACATAACTCCTCTGTAAATAGGAACTGGATACATCACTTCCTGTCAAAGATTGCAAAAACAGTTGCAACTAATCCAAAGTACATGCACACAGCAAACATAATCATCCTATCTCTAGATTGAAGCTGGTATCTATGCATCCTTCTAGTCATCTTCTTCTCCATCTTGTGCTTCTCCTTCTCTGCTTCTATCTCACCAACTATCTCCACCAGCTTCATCTCCAGCACCTCTTTCTTCTTAGCTAATTCAGATATGACACTTCTTTCCCTCCCCTCAATGGTTTGTCGATCCATTTGACATAACCAGCAGTCCTAGCGTCATGTCCAGTCAACAAGGTTTATGTTATCCAGAGTACTTATCAACACCACAATGTACTGCATGACAAAAATTGTAGGACAAAAATTATAGGGACTAATTAAGCTCATAGTAGCACGACAAGAATCTCCTGCCAGTGTCCACTCCTCGCTACGCCGGTGCCACCCATCTACAAGCCATCATCGACATCCTCGGTAGGCCAGTGCCACCCATCTACAAGCACGACAGAGAGGAGTCAGAGAGGAGAGAGGGATGAACGACAGAGATGAGAGAGATTGCGTGAGCTAACCTCAGGTTCAATGGCTCGCCGCCGTGCTACTTCTGCACCTTCACCGCCGTCCTCAACGCAGAAGACGACAGTTGCCGTGCTCGACGCAGAAGACTGTCGCTGTCATGCTCCAAGCAGAAGACCGCCGCCACAGTGCTCAAAGCAAAAGACCGTCATCGTTGTGCTCGACGCAAAAGACCGCCGCCGACGTGCTCAAAACAAAAGAAACACCGCCGCCGTGCTCTGCAAAATGGGGAACTGAAAGTGCGTTATATCAACTAAAGGGGGGTGAATAGGTGATTTTTATGAAAGTCTTCAAAACGTGGAAGTTATGAAGACAAACGATAGAAATAAACCTATTACCCTGCAGCGGAAGGTAGACTACACTAGGCAAGCCATAGTCAAGTATTCAATAGAGTGAAAGCACAATGACTAATAGCAGCAATGTAGTAAGGATCAGGTAGGAAGATATTATGAAGCCAAACAGAACACGCAGTCACTCAGTGAAGATAAAAGATAGTGCAATCATACAATGACTTCACAAGGAGTAACAGTATGTAAAGAGAAGGGAAGGATGAAACCAGTGACTCGTTGAAGACAATGATGTGTTGGACTAGTTCCAGATGCTGTAACAACTGTACGTCTAGTTAGGGCGGCTAGGTATTTAAACCTGAGGACACACAGTCCCGGACACCCAGTCCTGAACACGCAGCTCAGGACACCCAGTCCTCACCGTATTCCCCTTGAGCTAAGGTCACACAGACCTCGCCCAATCACTCTGGTAAGTCTTCAAGGTAGACTCCCAAACCTTCACAGACTTCGTTCACCGGCAATCCACAATGTCTCTTGGATGCTCAGAACGCGACGCCTAACCGGCTGGAGGATTCACAGTCCTCAAGTGTAATAAGTCTTCAGATCACACAAACAAGAAGACTTAAGTGATGCCTAATTCTCTTTGGCTCTGGGTGGTTAGGGCTTTATCCTCGCAAGGAATTCTCTCTCAAAGGCTTCGAGGTGGGTTGCTCTCAAACGACAAAAGCCGTACACTAACTCTGAGCAGCCAACCATTTTTGGTTGTAGGGGGTGGGCTATTTATAGCCACTAGGCAACCCGACCTGATTTGTCCGAAATGACCCTGGGTCACTAAGGAACTGACACGTGTTCCAACAGTCAGATTTCAAACTCACACGGCAAATTTACTTGGGCCACAAGCAAAGCTGACTTGTCCGACTCTGGACAAGATTCGCTCTCATAGTCTTCACTCGAAGACATAGGTTTTGGTCAAGCATCACTTCAGTCATTCTGACTGGTTCTCTTGGACCCCACTTAATAGTACGGTGGTTCCTATGACTCAACAAAGAAGAAGAAAAAGAACTACGAAAGATCTAAGTCTTCGAGCTCCATAGGCTTCATGCGATGTCTTCTCTTGTCATAGTCTTCAATGTGAATATCTTCATATACCACCTTTGACATCAATGTCTTCATACATTTTTAGGGGTCATCTCTGGTAGGAAAACCGAATCAATGAGGGACTTCTACCTGTGTTATCCTGCAATTCTCACAAACACATTAGTCCCTCAACTAGGTTTGTCCTTGATACTCCAAAACCAACTAGGGGTGGCACTAGATGCACTTACAATCTCCCCCTTTTTGGTGATTGATGACAAACTAGTTGAAGTTTTCAACGGGGAATATAATATGTGAAATTGTAAAGGATAAGGAATTGTCTTCATAAGTTGCAAGGGCTCCCCCTGAAGATGTGCATATAAGTAGTTTGCTTTTGGAATGCAAATGCACATGGCAGGTTGTGCTTGTGGAGATCCTCTTCAACTTATGATGACAATCCACTATGCATGTGAAGGTATGTGAAGATAATGACATGCATAATGGAAAATGGACGTCTGCAAAATGATCTAAGTGTGGAATTTATTGTCGCACATGCGGAATTTATCATCGCATCACAAAATGGCAAATAGGTAGCAGACGACCATCGAGTTTAAGTGTTACAACTCAAAGAACCAAATGTATCAAAACGAGAGTTGTAAACAACAAAATATGAAGCACCCGCCCATATGGACCCGCTTGAAGACTATTAAACTCATATGCTTCTCCCCCTTTTGTCAGTAAGGACCAAAAAGGTTTGAAGACATAGAGCTTCTACTCATTCCCATTAAGAGTAGGTGAAGCAGCAGGGTCGTTGGTGGTGTTCGGCGGTGCAGAAGAGCTTGGAGTAGTGTCGAAGCGTGCTGAAGGAGGCGGCGGTGAAGTACCATCATCGTCATCCTCGATCACTCTGGCATTTACAGTTGCAGTAGAGGAAGAGAACTCAGAGTCTTCAAGAGATGGAGTTCGTCGCAGCACTGCCCTTCGAGGAGGTGTGGAGTCAAACTTGAAGCGCTCAGAGAAGCCATCCTCTTGAAGATCATCTTCAGAACACATTAGTGTTAGCCCTTTCCATGTGCGTCGAGAGGTTTCATGAGCAACAAAGGCATTCTTGGTGGCAAGATTGTGAATACGATTAACATCCAGCAAGAGGCTTTGCATTTGATGCTTCAGCCAGTCATGATGCCTATCCTATTTCTGATGAAGAGCCACAAGAAGCTCTCGGTCATTGAGAACACGAGTGCACTTCTTGGGTCGTGGGGTAGTTGTACTGTCAGTGGCTTCAGTGAGAGCAGGATGCGGTGCACGTGTAGTGTCAGCCAAAGGATACACACGAGTGACTGCTTCAACTCCTTCAATGTTCTGAGAAAAACTTTGATGCTCTGCATTCTGAAGACTTAGAGGTTCCTTGGCAGGCTCAGGATAGATGGCTTCAATAGACATATCCACATCAGGCAGAAAAATCCGATGATTGCGAGCAGATGGCTAATATGAGATAGCGGAGTGAAGTTTGATCAGCCGCATTACCCATGGGGCGTAGAACTTCAAGCCAAACAGATCAGAGCCTGATGCAGCAAGTTGGCGAATGAAGAAGTCATGTGCATTGAAGCATTTTCCATGAAGAATATAGAAGATCAAAGTCTTCATTGCACCTTCCAGCTTGGCATGTGGAGAGTGCCCTTTGATGGGCCAGAGAGTTCACCTTATGATGTGATAAATAGTCCTTGTCAGATACTCTAGGTCTTCAACAAAGAACTCTTTGGGATATGCAGCATCTTGGGGTAATGGCTTCATCATACTGAGCATCTGACTCATGTTAGGTTCAGGCTTCTGAAAGATGCTCTCCACAGCTTCACTGTGAAGTTGACAGCCAGATTCTTAGAGATCGCCGGGAGTGGGTAGACCAGTGAGCTCAATGATGTCAAAGGTTTTGGCTTCGCGATGAACGTTTCCTGTCATCCACTCCAGGACCCAAGTCTTTGGATCTCTGTTATACCCGCGGATGTGAAGTGTGGCATAGAATTGGAGCAGCAACTCTTCATTCCAATGCTCTTGGTTAGTGACGAACGGCAGCAATCCAACCTCTTTGAAGCAATCCAGAGCTTCTTCCAGACAGGGCAAACCAGCTATTGCTTCAATGTCAAGATGCTTGTGTGGGAAGATGCGACCTTGATTGTATAGAATGCAGGAGTAATAGCTTCACTGCGGATAGCTCCAGAATCGATCAGATGATATTCTTTCCCTTGAGTAGGGGTTCCTGGAGCTATTGAAGAATGTGTTGTCTGCTCTGAAGCCATTGATATTGAAGGATCCAGGTGCTGATGCAGGACCTGGGAACCTGGGCAATCTTGGGATTGGCTTCTGTACCTGAGGCCTGTGCTCAACATGATAGTCGAACTGAGGACCGGCAGCAGGCGCAGGAACAGAAGCAGTGGGATATGTGGCTTCGCTGACTTTTGGTGCTTTTGTTGGTGAGGGCTCCACATTAGCTTCAGCCATGACAACGTCAGTGGCTTCATTGGTGTTGGTGGTGGCAGCCTCAAGATTTTCAACCTCCACTTGACGAGCTGGAGGGTCGGTCACAACCACGTTCTCCTCGAGAACCACTTCTTGGTGGGATAGGGGAGTATCAGCTTGTGGGACTTCTTCTTCATCGGCTGATGCAGCCGGAATGTCTTCAGCAGCTTCAGCTTCAGACGCAGAGACTGGAGGCCTTGGTCCTTTGCGAAGCCTGCGCAACGCAGGCGACGTCTGTGTAGTTGGAGTTGGCTGGGCCTCAAAGGCTTCTTCCTCTTGTGGGCGATCAGCCCATGAAGCATCATGAGCAATTGGCGTCAGAGGACGACCAATGCTGATGAGTTCGTTGTGCTCGGGCTGAGGAAGGACTGCACCATCTTCTACATGGTCATGGTGACCAATGTCGTCAGCAGCGATGGGATCAGCTGCTGGAAAGTCTTCAGCTTCATGAGCCTCTGTGAAAGCAGGCTCATGGATTGTCAGTTGGCGTTCAGCGTCAGGACGAACCATGGAAATGGGTTCAACAATCAAAGGCTCTGTGGGAGCAGCCCGTTCTTTCTTGGTCTTCTTCTTCTTCTTGGAGGGGGCAGTAGGAGAGGCTTCAGGATGTTTCCTCTTCCTGGCTTTAGCCTCAGCAGTCCTCTTCTTCTTTAGCTCTGAAGCAGTTGACCGGCTTTTTGGCTTCGAGCCAGTCATTCTAGTTGGGAAGACAATGGGATCTGCTTCCTGCCTTGGTGCGAGAGGTTCGGTCACAATGGGCTTCTTCTTCTGCTTAGCAGCCATCCTGGGATCAATGCCCGGACGCCCAAGGGCCTTGCGCTTCTCAGCTTCGTTGTAGCCTTCCACACACTTGTCAGCCATGTTCTTCATACGCTCCCGAGAACCCTAAGCTTCTGCGCATTTCTTGAGAAAGGCTTCTTTGAGCTTGTGCAGCATAATCTTGAAGTTTTTCACCTCTTGCACGCTAAGCTTGGCCATATGCTTCTTGAACTGAGCCTTTTCATAGTCAATCTTTTGCTTCAGTTCGACGATGCGCTGAGCGAGGGCTAGCTCTGAAGCAATGGCGCCATGGAAGGCGAAACTAAGGCCAATGGGTAGTTGCAGATCTTCGAAGCTGATGTTTGGCGTGTCAAACCATTCATCAATGAAGTTGTGGATGATTGTTACATCAAAGAGAGGCACATCATTGAAGATTTCTGCTTCTTCTTTGCTCTTGATGAGTTGCTCAAGAGCGTCATCTGCAAGATCTTCATCACTTGACAGATCAATGGCATCATTGCGCAGAATGGCAGCAGCTGTTAGCTCTTGGCCGGTGTGTGGCAGAGGCATCTTGACCTTCTGGGGCTTGGAGATGCGTGACAAATCTTCAGACTGGACACTGTCTTTAGGAGGTGCAGTTGCTAGTGGCTTCTCCCGTGAGATTTTTGGTGCAGAGGCCGGCTTTGAAGCTTTTGGCTGCTTTAGCTTCTTTGGCTTCGGCGCTGCAGGCACTTCATCTGATTCAGCGTCATCTGCAGGCTCATTCACGGTTGTCCCTTGAACCACGATGTGAGTGATGAGGCATTCAAGATTGTAGAAGGGCCCAAGAAGATTGGGTTCAGCTTCGCGAGTTCCATCGGCACGGGGAGCAGAGGGACCAGGGTTGAAATCTAAACCCAAAGTCTTCTTGTTCTGCTTCGCTGAGTTCTGGGCAAACTAGAAGTTGCGCTTAAACAGATTGTTGTCACGACACCATAGCAAGGACGATGGGTCAGCATTCGCAGGCTGTGGTCCACGGACCATGCAGGGATAGAAGCCTTGTTCAATGGCTTCATCTCTGGTCCTGGGTTGAAGATTTTTGTAGAGGATGTCTCCCCATGGTCACTTGATGGCATTCTTTTCAGCATATTCCTTGGTCACAAATCTGTACTTGAACCACTGTTCTTCCCAATAGCGTCGAATCCATTGGATTCGCGTCTTGCGCTGATTGTAATCCTCTTCAGGATCTGTCTTGTACAGCTCTGAGAGGTCATCGGGCAGATCTCTTGATGTTTCTCCTCGACACTTTCTGTCACCCTTCCTTGCTGATTTTTCTGAAGCCATGAACCTTAACCTGAAAGGCTTCAATACGTTCAGAGGCTTCAAAGGTTTTCGCTTGCTGGACAAACAGGAACTGGCTTCGGGAGAATTTGTGTGATACTGTAAGAATTTTGCAAATGAATGCAGACTATGAGAACCAAGGGATTCTCCCACGGACATGTACCTGTGATAGCATTAAGGTGCGAGGGAAGGGGAAGAGGTCATATGCATTCTCAGAAGATTTTGAAGATAAATTAGTTTAGAAGACATTGACCTCATCGTGCGAAGACATTCACTCATAGATAAGGAGTTGGTTCCAGATTTGTACGAATCCACGGATCAGTACAAGTGAGGAATCTAACTACTTTGTTAAGCATAAGTGAATATACTAGGCATGTTATGAGATGCAATATGAAAGAGATCCAACTTGTGTGAATAGAAACTGCTTGTGGCAGAAAGTGATAAAGCTATAGGATCAAAGAGGCCGTAAAAAGGAGGTTTTATTTACCACACAAAGAACTGCTACACGGAGTGGAAGAGGAGGCCAAGCAGTTCGATCGTCCGTGCCCTAACTTGGCGACGGAGGACACCTATGGCGACAGCGGAGAAGACGATGTCTGCGGTCGGCGTGAAGACGGCGCCGGAGAGGTTGCGGCAGCGAAGCGCTTTGTCGCCGGCATCGTCGAGGGCTAGCGGTGGCGCTAGGGTTCGTGCGAGAGTGGAAGAAGAGATAATGACTGCTGTGAGGTGTGTATTTATAGGTACAGGGGCGGCACTGCGTTATTACACAGGTGCCCCTGGCGATTCGCATCTGAGGAACACGTGGCCATCATGCAGCAAATTGGGGTTTGTTCCACGTCCCACGCATGCCTGGATTGTCGGGTGGTCGTTCCCACTTCTCCGGGTTTCAGGTGGAGGAATGAGCATTGAAAATGGACTTAATGGTTGTCTCTGTATCTTCTGCTGACAAGGACACAGAGAAGACATTCGACAGTTTCAATAGAATGCATATGATTTGGAGAGATAGAGTTTGAGATAGAAAGCATAGAGAGGTTAGGGTCCGATCACATTCACTTAGTCCAAAAGATTCAACAAGAAGACATAGCTATAAGTGAATGTTGTAGAGGACAGAACACTAGTATATATATATATATATATATATATATATATATATATATATATATATATATATATATATATATATATATAATCAACATAGTGAAGATAATCATGAAGATATGTTGAGATTGAAGCCAATACCAAATGTGAAGACATAGCAAATGTAACGCCATGAGTGAAACACTTCAAACAGAACATTTGGTGGTGGCGTTACCCACCGTATAGGAAGTATTAGACCCAGACATGGCGCACAATTATCGTGGCGCTCCAAAGTCAAATTCCACATTAATGTATTCACACTTAGAATGTATGTCTTCATTGATTGAGGATATACTTTACTTCGTGTGTTGCACATCTAAGTCATCAATATGCATAAGTGTTAGGATGTGTGCCTGATCACAGGACATTTGAGAATTCCAGGATATTTAGCTCACACCGTAACTTGCAAAATCTCTTCTCATCCAAGGGCTTGGTGAAGATATCTGCCAATTGCTCTTCAGTGTCGACGTGTATGATATCAATATCTTCCTTCACAACATGATCTCTGAGAAAGTGATGACGAATTTCAATGTGCTTTGTCTTTGAGTGCTGAACTGGGTTGTTGGCAATCTTGATGTTGCTCTCGTTGTCACAGTAGAGTGGCACTTGCTTCAGATGAATGCCATAGTCCTTGAGTGTTTGCTTCATCCACATAAGCTGAGCGCAGCAAGATCCAGCAGCAATGTATTCAGATTCAGCAGTGGAGAGAGATACACAGTTCTGCTTCTTTGAAGACCAACATACAAGTGATCGTCCCAGAAAGTGACATGTGCCTGATGTAGACTTGCGATCCACTTTGTCACCAGCATAATCAGCATCCGAGAATCCAACCAGATCAAACTCTCAGCCCTTTGGATACCATAATCCTAGAGTTTTGGTGTGAGCCAAATATCGAAGAATTCGCTTCACAGCTAAGTGATGTGACTCCTTTGGTGTCGCTTGGAATCGAGCACACATGAAAACACTAAGCATAATATCTGGCCTAGATGCACATAGATAAAGCAAAGAACCAATCATGGAGTGGTATACCTTTTGATCGAACTTTTTACCATTGTCGTCGGGACCCAGATGATGCTTGGCTGGCATTGGCGTCGTGAAGCCTTTGCAGTCTTGCATACCGAACTTCTTCAGACAATCTTTGAGATACTTCTCTTGAGATATGAAGATGCCGTTGCGTTGCTGTCGTATTTGGAGACCGAGGAAGAACTTCAGCTCTCCCATCATGGACATCTGATATTGCTCTTACATCATATATCCAAACTCTTCACTGTACTTCTGATTGGTGCAGCCGAAGATAATGTCATCCACATATATTTGGCACACAAACAGTTCACCATCATATGTCTTCGTGAAGAGAGTGGGGTCTAGGGAACCAGGTATGAAGCCTTTTCTCTTCAGGAAGTATTTGAGTGTGTCATACCAGGCCCGAGGGGCTTGTTTGAGGCCATACAGTGCCTTGTTGAGTTGTATACCATGTCAGGATGTTTTGGATCTTCAAAGCCAGGCGGTTGTGCAACATACACTTCTTCTTCAATCTTGCCATTGAGAAAGGCGCTCTTCGCATCCATTTGATATAGAAGTATGTTGTGATGATTGGCATAGGCCAGCAGTATGCGTATGGCTTCAAGTCTAGCCATAGGAGCAAATGTTTCATCGAAGTCAATGCCTTCCACTTGAGTATATCCTTGAGCAACGAGACGAGCTTTGTTTCTGACAACTTGACCATGCTCATCTTGCTTGTTGCGGTATATCCATTTGGTGCCTATTATGTTGTGCTTCCGAGGGTCAGGACGCTTAACCAGTTCCCATACATTATTCAGCTCAAATTGTTGAAGCTCTTCTAGCATAGCTTGAATCCATTCAGGTTCCATGAAGGCTTCTTCAACTTTCTTGGGTTCTGATATTGAGACGAATGCGAAGTGCCCACAGAAATTTGCCAGCTGAGTTGCCCTTGATCGAGTGAGCGGACCGGGTGCATTGATGCTGTCAATTATTCTCTCAATCTGCACTTCATTGGCAACACGAGGATGTACAGGGCGAAGGTTTTGCTCTTGCTAATCATTGTCATTGTTAGTGGGATTGTCTTCAGGCTGGGCATTGTCTTCAGGTTGATCAGGTGCGGAGATGATAAGTTCCTCTTCAGGTTGAGCTTCAGAGGGTATGATTTCTCCGGTTCCCATAAGCTTGATTGATTCGCTGGATGGAACTTCATCTAGCATATTTGGGAGGTGCTCTCTTTGTGAACCGTTAGTCTCATCAAACCGCACATCCACTATTTCAACCACTTTATAATGAAAGAGATTGAAGACTCTTTAGGAGTGTGAATCCTTTCCATATCCAAGCATAAAACCCTCATGTGCTTTTGGTGCAAATTTTGAAGTGTGATGTGGATCCTTGATCCAGCACCTGGCACCAAATACTCTGAAGTAACTGACATTTGGCTTCTTGCCAGTAAGGAGCTCATAAGATGTCTTGTTTAGAAGCTTGTGAAGATAAACACGATTGATTGTATGGCATGCAGTATCAATGGCTTCAGGCCAGAATTTTCTTGGAGTCTTGTATTCATCAAGCATCGTTCAGGCCATCTCAATGAGTGTTCTGTTCTTGCGTTCGACGACGCCATTCTGCTGTGGCGTGTATGGGGCTGTGAATTCATGTGTGATGCTCAAGGTATCAAGATATGTATCAAGGCCAGTATTCTTGAATTCAGTGCCATTGTCACTTCTGATGTGCTTTATCTTGGCGCCATAGTTGTTCATTGCTCGATTGGCGAAGCGTCTGAAGACATCCTGCACTTCAGTCTTGTAGAGGATTATGTGCACCCACATATATCTAGAACAATCATCAACAATAACAAAGCCATAGAGGCAAGCAGTGGTAGTAAGAGTTGAGTAATGAGTGGGACCGAAAAGATCCATGTGGAGCAGTTCGAAGGGTCGAGTGGTTGTCATGATTGTCTTCGAGGGATGTTTGGCTCTCGTCATCTTCCCTGCTTCACAGGCACCGCATAAGTGATCTTTCTTGAACTTGACGCCCTCGATGCCTATGACATGCTTCTTATTTGCAAGGGTGTGGAGGTTCCTCATGCCAGCATGCCCTAGCCTCCGATGCCAGAGCCAGCATTCTGAAGCCTTTGCTAGAAGACATACGGCAAGCTGTGGTCCTGCCGAAAAATCTACCACGTACAAATCATCTTTCCGATACCCTTCAAACACTAGAGACTTGTCAGATTCCATTAGTACAAGGCAGTGATATTTTCCAAATATTACGATCATGTTCAAATCGCAAAGCATTGAGACAGACATTAAGTTGAAGCCAAGGGATTCAACAAGCATGACTTTATCCATGTGTTGATCCTTTGAGATTGCAACTCTACCTAGACCCAATACCTTACTTTTACCAGTGTCAGCAAATGTGATGTGACTCTTGTCGGATGGACGTAAGGTTGAGTCCACAAGAAGGCTTCTTTTGCCAGTCATGTGGTTGGTACACCCACTATCAATAATCCATTCTGAAGACGCTGGTGTCGTACCCTACAGTGCAGTTAGGGGGATAGGCTTCACGAAGAGAATTGTGAAGCAAAAACATTTGACGAACCAGTGGGTTATGAAAGCTTAGATCCAGATTAGGACTGATAGGGAGGGTAGCAAGCGATTCAGGAACGAAGTACATAGTAAGACCATTCAGGCATTTGATCTTGCGCCCTACAAGATGTTTAAGGTCCCCAGCAATAGCGTCAGCCGATTTTGGTTTTCTGCTGGAGACCTTTCCCTGCAAAAGAGAGTTAAGCTTTCTTAGCCACCCACATCTTCAAGGGTGGCTTAGAAGCAATAAGTCTAAGTGCAGCATCTGAGAACTTTGGCTTTGGAGCCCTAGGAAAAAGTCTTGCAGGCGGACAGTAGTACTCATAAGAATAAGCAGAATAGTTCTTGGTCTTATGAACATGGCGGTTTGATGAACCGCGCTCATATTCATAGGCCTGAGTATGGTTTCCCTGCAAAACATTTGCGTTAGTGCGACTCAGGTGAGTCCTTTGTCTGTATGAAGCATTTGGACCGTATGAAGCCTGTGGTCTGAGGTTTGTCTTCTTCACGTGTGGTGTCATGATGACATTCACAGGAAGATTCTCCAGACACTTTTTGGAACCTAGATCTTCTTCATAGGCGGTCCATTCCTGCAGTTAGTACCAATGTACCTGGCAAACACTTCACCATTCTGATTCTTAAACAGTTTATAGTTTGCATCAAAGGATTCATCAATGACAATGGGATTTGCACAAGAGAAGCCAGATAGATTGGATAGATCTGCTGAAGATTCCTTTGCAGCAACCCATGTGGTTTTGGGGTACTGCTCAGGTTTCCAGTAAGATCCATCAGCATTCATTTTCCTTACGAACCCAACACCCTCTTTCCTCGGGTTTCGGTTCAAGATCTGCTTTTTGAGGACATCACATAGTGTTTGATGCCCTTTAAGACTTTTGTACATCCCTGTTTCAAGCAATGTCTTCAACCTAGCATTCTCATCAGCAATAGCAGTGGAATCCTCAACAGAGGGGTTAGTTCCCACATCAACAGTTGAATATATTGCAACAGTAGCAGCAGCAGAACATTCAGCAACAGTAGTAGCATTATCACGCTCAATGCATTTAAGACATGGTGGTTCAAATCCTTCCTGAGCAGAACTGATCTGTTTGGAGTGAAGTGACTCATTTTCCTTTTGAAGATCTTCATGAGCCGCTCTCAATTTCTCAAGATCTTGCTTCCTTTGAAGATAATCATAGGAAAGCTTTTCATGAGTTGTTGAGAGCGTTTCATGACGACTTTCAAGTTCCTCATACTTAACGTGAAGATTTTTTATGTCTTCAATTAAGGACTCAGATCGAGTCATTTCAGTGCCTAACAGATCATCGCTTTTGTCTAACAGTTTTTGAATATGTTCCATGGCTTTCTGTTGTTCAGTTGCAATTTTAGCAAGTGTTTTGTAGCTGGGTTTTGAACCACAATCAGAGTCATCGTCACTAGATGTTTGATAGTGAGTAGTGCGTGTGTTTACCTTGGCACTGCGTGCCATGAAGCAGTAGGTAGGAGCGGAGTAGTCCTTGTCATTTGCATCGGTGTCGGTGATGAGGTCATTGTCTTCAGTGTTGAAGATGGACTTGGCAACGTATGATGTAGCCAGACTTGCGACGCCAGAATCGGACTCCTCCTCAGACTCCACCTCTGCCTCCTCAGAAGCGGACTCCTCCTCTGAATCCATTTCCTTGCCAACAAACGCACGTGCCTTGCTAGATGAGCTCTTCTTATGTGATGAAGACTTTGAAGAAGACTTGGAAGAAGACTTTGAGTATTTCTTCTTCTTCTTGTCGTCGGAGTCATATTCCTTGCTCTTCTTCTTCTTTTTGTTCTCATTGTCCCACTGCAGACACTCAGAGATGAAGTGGCCAGGTTTCTTGCACTTGTGACATGTTTTCTTCTTGTAGTCATGAGCAGAAGCTTCATCATTCCTTGAGCTTCATCGGGAAGACTTTCTGAAGCCTTTCTTCTTGGTGAATTTTTGGAACTTCTTCACAAGCATAGCAAGTTCCCTTCCAATGTCTTCAGGATCATCAGAACTGCTGTCAGATTCTTCTTCAGATGAGGAGACAGCTTTTGCCTTCAAGGCACGAGTTCGCCCATAGTTTGGACCGTAGATATCTTTTTTCTCAGAAAGCTGAAACTCATGTGTGTTGAGCCTCTCAAGTATGTCAGACGGATCGAGTGTCTTGAAATCAGGACGTTCTTGAATCATCAGGGCTAGGGTGTCAAACGAACTGTCAAGTGATCTCAGTAGTGTCTTGACGACTTCATGCTTGGTGACCTCGGTAGCGCCAAGGGCTTGAAGCTCATTCGTGATGTTAGTGAGTCGATCAAATGTGAGCTAGACATTCTCATTGTCATTTCTCTTGAAGCGGTTGAAGAGGTTGCGAAGGACACTGATTCTCTAATCTCTCTGGGTTGAGACGCCTTCGTTGACCTTGGAGAGCCAGTCCCAGACTAGCTTAGATGTTTCCAAAGCACTCACGCGGCCATACTGTCCTTTGGTCAGAGGACCATAGATGATATTCTTGGCAGTAGAGTCCAGTTGAACGAACTTCTTGACGTCAGTAGCAGTGACACCTTCTCCAGCCTTGGGAACGCCGTTCTTGACGACATACCATAGGTCGACGTCAATGGCTTCAAGATGCATGCGCATCTTATTCTTCCAGTAGGGATATTCAGTTCCATCGAAGACGGGGCACGCAGCGGAGACTTTGATTATCCCTGCAGTCGACATATCTAAAACTCCAGGTGGTTAAACCGAATCACACAGAACAAGGGAGTACCTTGCTCTGATACCAATTGAAAGTGCGTTATATCGACTAGAGGGGGGGTGAATAGGCGATTTTTATGAAAGTCTTCAAAACGTGGAAGTTATGAAGACAAACGATAGAAATAAACCTATTACCCTGCAGCGGAAGGTAGACTACACTAGGCAAGCCATAGTCAAGTATTCAATAGAGTGAAAGCACAATGACTAATAGCAGCAATGTAGTAAGGATCAGGTAGGAAGATATTATGAAGCCAAACAGAACACGCAGTCACTCAGTGAAGATAAAAGATAGTGCAATCATACAATGACTTCACAGGGAGTAACAGTACGTAAAGAGAAGGGAAGGATGAAACCAGTGACTCGTTGAAGACAATGATGTGTTGGACCAGTTCCAGTTGTTGTGACAACTGTATGTCTGGTTAGGGCGGCTAGGTATTTAAACCTGAGGGCACACAGTCCCGAACACCCAGTCACGCAGCTCAGGACACCCAGTCCTCACCGTATTCCCCTTGAGCTAAGGTCACATAGACCTCGCCCAATCACTCTGGTAAGTCTTCAAGGTAGACTCCCAAACCTTCACAGACTTCGTTCACCGGCAATCCACAATGTCTCTTGGATGCTCAGAACACGACGCCTAACCGGCTGGAGGATTCACAGTCCTCAAGTGTAATAAGTCTTCAGATCACACAAACAAGAAGACTTAAGTGATGCCTAATTCTTTTTGGCTCTGGGTGGTTAGGGCTTTATCCTCGCAAGGAGTTCTCTCTCAAAGGCTTCGAGGTGGGTTGCTCTCAAACGACAAAAGCCGTACACTAACTCTGAGCAGCCAACCATTTTTGGTTGTAGGAGGTGGGCTATTTATAGCCACTAGGCAACCCGACCTGATTTGTCCGAAATGACCCTGGGTCACTAAGGAACTGACACGTGTTCCAACAGTCAGATTTCAAACTCACACGGCAACTTTACTTGGGCCACAAGCAAAGCTGACTTGTCCAACTCTGGACAAGATTCGCTCTCATAGTCTTCACTCGAAAACATAGGTTTTGGTTAAGCATCACTTCAGTCATTCTGACTGGTTCTCTTGGACCCCACTTAACAGTACGGTGGTTCCTATGACTCAACAAAGAAGAAGAAAAAGAACTACGAAAGATCTAAGTCTTCGAGCTCCATAGGCTTCATGCGATGTCTTCTCTTGTCATAGTCTTCAATGTGAATATCTTCATATACCACCTTTGACATCAATGTCTTCATACATTTTTAGGGGTCATCTCTGGTAGGAAAACCGAATCAATGAGGGACTTCTACCTGTGTTATCCTGCAATTCTCACAGATACATTAGTCCCTCAACTAGGTTTGTCGTCAATACTCCAAAACCAACTAGGGGTGGCACTAGATGCACTTACAGGAACGAGGGTTAGGGATTTGGATGTGAAGATTTGGGATATAGTAGTTATAAGGAAAGGCCACCTTTGTACAGGCTTATTTCTGAAAAAAGAAATTCCAAGGGGTTTTTCATAAAAACTCTCGCCACACGTGCCAGCCCACGCCCTCCGATCGCTGCCAGCGGGACCCGTGCCATGCTGGCTTGCTTAGTCAGCGCTAGATATGAAACTGAGAAAAGCACCATATGTGCACGACAGAATCAAGTTTTTTCACCACTTTGATGTATCTCACAACTTGTAGCACCAAAGTGAACATTCATGCCAAGTTGTGACACCACTAGTGTAATTGACTCAAAAATATACTTATCCCGACATGGTCCCTCCCCATTGCAGCCCGCCAATGCTCCTCCGTGGCTAGCGCGGTCCCTCCCCGCTGCAGCCTGCCAATTCTCCTCCACGACCGGCGCGGTCTCTCCCCATAGATGGCCTTCACCGGCCGCTACAGCCCATCCAGGTGGTAGCCGTCATCCTCGACCCTGATCCACATCTGCCTGGGCTTCTATGGATGACCTGCCCAATCGACGAGGGATTCCTTCTCCAAACAGTACAACGGCTACTCGCCTCTCCTGGATGATGCCGGCGCTCCAACCTCCCTCCCCCCAAGCAAGCCACCATACATCACCGTGGATCCTCATGGCGAACCACACCGACACCCTGATCTGGACTTCCAGCTCCTCCCACCTCATCGTGGGTCGGCCCCGCAACCCGCCTCCTTTCTTGAGTCGCCTGCGCACCGGGTGCCGTTCGCCGCCCCGGCAGCCTGCCTTCCTCCATGCACCACCTCTGAACTGGTCGTCATGCGTTGTGCGAGCTTCCAGCCTCGTCCCTCTACTCTCCTACGCCACCGCAGATCGCCTTTGTCACTCCTCGTACAGGTCACTGTCGATGCTGATGTTCTCAGCCCCTCCTACCTCATCCACTCTACACTCCCCTAGTTCTTCTGCATCTCTCGTGCGCGGCCACGACTTGTTTGTGAGGTCTTGATCTATATTTCCATGGATGAAGTTCGAATTACAACGAGAGGAGGAGCGAGGAGGAAGATAACATGAGCTATTCTCTCTCTGCCTATCTGTCTCCAGCCGTTTTCCTTGCCATCCCGATTACAGTGGTGATAGCTGGTTATATACGTACATGGCCTAAGGCCCATTCAGGCCCAGCAAGCCGAGACGGAAGATGAGGCTTGCATGTGGGCCGCGCGATTGAACTTGGCACCTCCTCCTGTGTACTCTGCACCTTGTCGCTGACAATCCCCCTTTGTTGAGATACGGCTTGCCCCCAAGCCGGCGCGCGCGGGAATTTTTGCTTGATAACTTCAAAGTCTTCCCAAGTTGCTAAATTAGCTGAATCGCCGGACCACTGAAGGAGGACCTGAACCACCTTCTTGTCAACACGATGGATCACTCGCCTCTGCAGAACTTTCTCTGGTACTTGCACTGCCGCTTCAGGCGATGGTAGTTGAGGAAGAACTTGATGTGTGGGCTTGAGAACTTTGCGTAGAAGAGACACATGAAACACCGGATGGACCTTGCTGGTGATTGGGAGATCCAGACGATAGGCAACTTCTCCCACATGTTCCAGAATAGTGTACAGACCAAAGAATTTGTATGCCAGCTTATGATTAGCACGCGGAGCCACCGACTTCTATATATATGGTTGCTGTTTGAGAAGACCTGATCACCCACAGAAAAGCTTCTTTCATTTCTGTGTTTATCAGCTTGAGTCTTCATCCTTTGCTGAGCTTGTAGGTGTTGTTGCTTGTCTGATTCAAAAATCACTTGTCTGTGTTCAAGCCATAAGGACAGGTCTGTTGAAGCAATGGCACCAACTGGAGTAATGCCAAAGTGCCTAGGGGAGTGGTCATAGATAATTTTAAAGGGACTTTTTGTAGTGGATGAATGCCAGTTGGTGTTGTACCAATATTCACACAAAGATAACCACTTCGACCATTTGGAGGGATGTGCACTGACAAAACAACAGAGGTAGCACTCAACTTGTTGATTTACTCTTTCTGTTTGCCCGTCGGATTGAGGGTGTCGAGCTGAACTCATACGCAGTTGTGTCCCCTGGACATGTTGGAACAATTCCTTCCAAAACTGGTTGGTAAATATACGGTCGCGATCAGAGACTATTGACAAGGGCATACCGTGTAGCTTGTAAACAGAATCCAAGAAGGCCTCGGCCACTGTCTGCAATGTGAATGGGTGGTGAAGTGGTATGAAATGACCATACTTGGACAACTTGTCGATCACTACTAGGATACAGTTATAACGCCCACACTGCGGAAGCCCTTCAATGAAGTCCATGGTAACCATTTCCCATGGAAGATTAGGGACTGGCAGCGGCTGAAGGAGACCAGGATATGGTACCCGCTCTGGTTTTGCTTGCTGACAGACAAGGTGGCAATGAACTGCTTGTTTGATGAAGGTTTTCATACCAGTCCATCTAAATAGCTGACGAATACGCTTGTATGTTACTAGGAACCCAGAATGTCCTCCGAGAGGTGAGCTATGAAATGCACTGACAATTCTGGACTGTAGCTCACTGTCTGCACCCACCCAAATGCAACCATCTGTGCATAACAATTCATTCTTCAAGGAAAATTTACTATCTGCTTGCGGGTCCATGGTCAATTTCTGGACGAGTTTGAGAGCAACTTCATCATGCTGATAACTTGCAATAATATCAGGAAACCAAGCTGGAGATGCACTGGAGACAGTTTGAAGTTCAATTGTAGTATGGGGTCGACGCGAAAGAGTATTAGCGGCACTGTTTTCTATTCCTTTGCGATACTGAATAATGTAACGCAACCCCATCAATTTTGTCAGTGCTTTTTGCTGCCAACTGGTGTGTAGACGCTGATCATACAAACTAGTTAGACTGCGCTGATCAGTTTGTATAATAAATTCACTGAAGAGCAGATACTGACACCAGTGTTCAACAGCCAAGAGAATGGCCAAAAATTCTTTTTCATAGAATGATAGGGCTTGATTGCATGGGCCCAAGGCCTTGCTCACCAGGAGCTAACCTGATTTGATGGTAACCTGATCGCAAGTCGAGTTTAGTAAACCATCCAGCACCAACCAATTCATCAAGGAGCTCATCGATAATCGGTATAGGAAATTTCCCTTTAACTGTTATGGCATTGAGATGACGGTAATCAATGACTGGTCACCATGTCTCATCCTTTTTCTTGACCATCAGAAGAGGAGACGAAAAGGGACTGTTGCTAGGTCGAATGACTCCACTGGCCAGCATCTCTTGAATCTGACGCTCTAGTTCAGTTTTCAGAGCTAGGGCTATGCGATAGGCATGCAATGTGACTGGTGTTGCTCCAGGGATAAGTGGGATGGTGTGGTCATAAGCGCGTCTAGGAGGAAGACTTGTGGGAGGTTCAAAAACTTGCTTGAATTGATCCAAAACAGACTGCACTTCCAGATGAATTGAGAGGTTCTCAGTAGTGAGCAGGGAACAGAACTGTAACATAGCCACTTGAGGAAAAACTGCTGCAGAACCCAGCAGTGTAACTTCTAAACCCATATGAGAAAAGGATAACCAATGGTTGTCCCAGTCAACCAGCATGGGACTGTGTGTGGACAGCCAGTCTAGCCCAATAATGCCATCATAACTGCCTAGAGGAAACAACTTGAAGTCACAACTAAACTTATGCCCAGAACAAGACCATACTCCTTTTTGTAGCTGCTGATGACAGGGAACTGTAGCTCCATTGGCCATTTTAACTGAAACCTTCTATATAGGTGACAGATCTTGCAGTTTGGAAGCAAGAGAAGTGTCCAGAAAGGAATGTGTGCTTCCAGAGTCAATGAGGACTGTGAGATAAGTCCCTGTAACTGGACCCTGAGTTGCATTGTTTTAACTGATACATCAGTTTTCCCACCCAGTGTTGCTGCTGAAATTGATAGCATGTGAACCTCATGTTGTGCCCTATAGTTATCTGTCTCAGAATCCTCTGAATTTTGCAGAAATTCAATCATTTCTTGCACTACATGGAGTTGGACTTCTTTCCCACAAACATGGTCCTTGCCCCATCTCTCTCCACATGTAAAGCAAAGTCCCTTAGCTTTGCGAAAGGCACGCAGAGCTCCCCATTTGTCTACCGAAGAATGAGCAAGAGGGGGTCATTTCTCTTCAGATAAACGCTGGACAGACTGAATTCCACTGGCAACTGGTGGTGGTGGGAGTGGAAGAACAGAAACTTTGCGCTGAAAAGGAGTGGCCACAAGGGAAGGTGCTGAACCAGATCCCAATTCTTCATGTAACATAGCAAGTTGGTAAGCAGTATCCAAGTCCACTGGTTGTTGGATGCCTATAGCAAGTCTAACTGATGGTTTCAGACCGTCCATGAATCATGTCACATAATGAACGTTGTTGGGTGAACTCTCATATGCTGACAGCTGATCAAATAATTCTGAGAATCTATCCACATAGTCTTCGACTGAACCAGTTTGTTGTATGCTGAAAAATTTCCTCAGAATTGTTTGATGTAAGTTGCGGCCAAACCCTGATTGAAGAAGGCGACAGAACTCATCCCATGAGATGTTTGGTACTCTTCTGCACACTGATTCCAGCCATCTCGCCGCTATGCCTTCGAACAAAGCAGTTGCCAGAGAAATCCACTGCACTGAAGGAGTGCTCCGGAAGCTGAAGTAGTCCTCGCAACGCGTCTGCCACAGTTTGGGGTTTTCTCCATTGAAACGAGGAAGTTTGATTCGAGGACCGAGGCCAAAAACATCAGTAGCATTCTGTCGGAAATTTTCGATATAATTCAGTGGAGGTCTCTGAATGAGTTGATCGTGCTGCATACCTCTGATCGGAGGCGGGACATAGGTCTTATGTCCAGACCCTCGATTTTCATTATCGACGAGGTGCCCTTCGGGGCTAGTTGGGCTGCTGCCAGGTACCCTTATGGGCGTAGCCGGCATGCCTCGAAGTGGATCGGACGAATTCGCCGCGGATCGGTCGAACCCCTGACGCAGCTCGTCGATGTCGACCCCGATAGATAGCTTGACCTCGTCGATGCGGCCCGAGAGTCAATCGAGCTTGCCGTCGATTTGGGCGATCGCTTGCGCCGTCAAGTGGGCGCGGTCGCTGTTGGCCTTGTCGAAATCCGCCCGGAGCAGATCGTAGATGGCCTTGGTCTCCGGCGAAATTCGATCCATGGCTGCGGCCTGGAGCTTGTCGGCGAGGCGGGTGTGGCGATGGTGGACCGGAACGGCCGCCGGATCAAACAGCTCTGATGCCAGATTGTGAGGTCTCGATCTATATTTCCATGGATGAAGTTCGAATTACAACGAGAGGAGGAGCGAGGAGGAAGATAACATGAGTTATTCTCTCTCTGCCAATTGTCTCCAGCCGTTTTCCTTGTCGTCCCGATTACAGTGGTGATAGCTAGTTATATACGTACATGGCCTAAGGCCCATTCAAGCCCAGCAAGCCGAGATGGAAGACGAGGCTTGCGCGTGGGCCGCGCGATTGAACTTGGCGCCTCCTCTTGTGTACTCTGCACATTGTCGCTGACATTGTCCTCCTATGGTCAGCATACGACACTGGTTGTTTCTGGCAAATTAGACCTGCCTGCGCTGCTGCTGTTGTTGGTCGTCAGGTCAGCTGTGCCCAATCCAACGAGGAGCAGCAGTAGTAGGTACTGCACTTGTTAGCAACCCAGGCCCAGCTCCCGGTCCATCGGCATATGCTCGGACGTTTCCGGTGCGCATCGGACACTCCACTATAAGCAGAAAGCCCACAACATCCCAAAAGACCGGCCTGAAGGGAGTGTGGCACTCTCCCTTATAAGGAGCTCCTAGCCTCCTCCCATATCCGAGGTGGGACTAAAGTCACTGGCGTTGCCCAAGGTCAGGTTCCTGACACCCCACCCCCCTAGGGAAGCCCCCCTTAGGGTGGCATGGGGCCCAGCTCTGATACCACTTGTTAGCAACCCAGGCCCAGCTCCCGGTCCATCGGCATATGCTCGGACGTTTCCGGTGTGCATCGGACACTCCACTATAAGCAGAAAGCCCACAACATCCCAAAAGACCGGCCTGAAGGGAGTGTGGCACTCTCCCTTATAAGGAGCTCCTAGACTCCTCCCATATCCGAGGTGGAACTAAAGTCACTGGCGTTGCCCAAGGTCAGGTTCCTGACAGGACACTACAACACGGTTAAGTATTAAAGGCATTTTCTACAAGGCGTTTTGAAAAATGCCTTAGATTGTCTTCCATAGAGGCATTCTTGAAAAATGCCATCAAATGTCCCTATTTCCAAGGCAATCACAGCGAGTGCCTCCGATTATGCTCAATCAAAGGCGTTCTGAAAATCGCCTCCCGTCAGGTTTTGCACCAGCGTACAGCGTGGTAGCAAATAGATTAATAAGTTTGCGCAGAGGTTGCCAGTCCGATCCACGGCACTGCTTGTTATCGGCATTCAGAGATAAAAATTTTTACTTCGTCAGAGCCGTTGCATACCAATTTGTTTTGTCCCATACTGCTTAGCGAGAATATATTTAGGCTGTTTAAAAGGGGAGCCCTTTGATAGTCTGTGCGAACTAGATCTCATACATGAACTAAAAGTCACTGTATTCCTACGTTAGAAGGCCGGCTCCATGCAGAATAAGAGATTTGCTTGCGACGGCGGAGTTGACTAATAATAGTTTCCACCTACTCTGAACTAATACTGCTACTTGCCTGGTGGTGAGAAAATTGATTCTAATCCACACCAAACAGTGCCCCCAAATCTGCATGCTCTTGATTTGTGATGTCTGAACTTCAGCTGCACCTACAGGATTTAAAACAACTTGGTATTTTGGTCATTGGTTTCAGTTTAACAAGTTGGTTTTCTTCCAAGTTTATCTCCAAAATGCATCAACGCCGTAGAGTTTTAATTCTTCAAATTCTTTGAGAAGAAGAACGACAACAACATATTTCTCTGAATTTCCCATTTGGCCAAAACTAGACCGCAAAAATGTGCACGTACAGTATACTATTACAACAAATGTCATGTAAAATCCAGAGATGTAAAAGCGAATATATTCACTTTTTTTTGTTTTCATTTGTATTTTCTCTGGCTGTACATTATAGTGAATCATTTCTATTAATCAGACTCTTGTTGGTGAGCTCATACATTTCTAAATGGCGGGACTTCACATAGAGTCACCGAGATAGTAGTAGACGGATGAATTTGTGTGCATGTGTGGGGACGAATTTGCATCTTTGTGTACTGGTGTTGATTGCTATGATTTTTCTCAATGTTTGAAGGGTCACTAATTGTTGTATTTTTTAAAAAAGTTTGGATTGTTCAACTTTTACAAAACACTAATTTATTTTTTCCATGACTATAAGAATAATGAAGAAGTTCAAATGAAAATAACAGAGCAATTTGATGTTTATATACCAAGAAGAAAACATGCCTCACCAAGAAAATGTTAACTTTGGAGGTTCAAATTGGATAAATTGGAGAGTTCGTTAAAATTGAGACAACTAAAAAGACACACATGTGTTGTACAAAAAACAACATTTCCATGGATTTCCCCTTTTTCAAATAGAAACCCAAGAATATAAAATTTTAAAAACAAAAAAAAATACAATTTAAAATTTGTAACAAAACATAATTTTCATGTTTCTAGAAAAATCCCAGGAAGGCCAAACTAAGAGAAAGTCAAATTGTTTTATATAAAATGTTTTCCCCATTTCTAAAAAACCTAGAAGTTCAACTTTAAAAAAATGATCATTTCAAAAATTAAAAAAAACTTGGAATTCCTTGTTTCTAGGAAAACCTAGAGATTCAAATTTAAAAGACGAAGAACTCCAATGTTTATTACGAACCCAAGAAGGTCAAACTAAAAAAAGCATCTCAACACAAATTTATAAAAATAGGGATTTGCTACGTTAAAAAAACCTAGAAGTTCAAATCTAAAAAATAGAGCAGCTTGATGTTTATTAAAAACCATGATATTTTTTTGTTAGTGAAGAAATAAAAATAAGAAGTTCAAATTTAAAAATAACAAATCGATGTATATACAAAATCAAAATTTTCCTAATTATTAAAGAATGAAAAAAAGGAAGCTAAAAAGACAAGAAGTTAAAATTTGAAAAATAGAGTAGTTAAAAATTCATAAAAAAATTCATCACTTTCCGTTACAAATAAATAACACCAACAGGTCCAAATTGAAAAAACAAGAAGTTCAATTTAAAAAAAAATAGAATAGTTCAATGTATATGAAAAACCCAAATTTTCCACATTAGTAAATTATAAACCAAGAAGTTTAATTTAAAAAAAGAAGCAATTTGATATTAATTACAAAAACTCAATTTTTCCCATTAGTAACGAATAAACCAAGAAGTTCAGTTCGAGATAACCAACAAGTTGTATAATGTTTAATACCAAATTAGGATTTTTTTTTTTCCCGTTACAAATGAATGACACCAAGAAGTTCAATTTTAAAAAATAGAATAGTTAAATGTATATGGAAAACCCAGATTTTCCTCGATACTAAATAATAAACCAAGAAGTTCATTTTCAACAAACAGAGGAGTTCGATATTTATTACAAAAACCCCTATTTTTCCCATTACTAGGGAATAAATTCAGAAGTTCAGTTCGAAATCAACAGGTCGGAGCGCCGCTGCCCAGCATGCATAAAAGATGCATCATCAAGTCCCCTGTGTGCGCTTCCGTGCCGTGCCGACACAACATTGTTGTATAGCTCCTCCTGGATTGCGCGATGTGCAGGTCGAACAAAATGTTCATGGTAAGTCAAATGAAAAACTAGTGGCAGGCCAAAAACAAATGTTTGCTCGTGTGCTAGTGCCATGGAAAAGTTGGAGCTTTTTTGAGTTGTTCTTTGTGTAATACTATTACACTAAAGTTCAAATTAAAAAACTGATCATTTCAAAAATTGTAAAAAAGTTTTCCCCGTTTCTAGAAAAATCTTATAGGTTCAAATTAAAAAGACGAAGAAGTTCAATGCTTGCTACAAACCCAAAGAAGGTCATTAAAAAACATCTCAAAAAAGATTTTCTCCGTTAAAATAAACCTAGAAGTTCAAATTTAAAAACGGAGCGGCTCGAGGTCTATCAAAAAGTAGAATTTTTTTCCGTTACTAAAAGAAATAAAACCAGAAGTCCAAATTAAAAAGATGGAGAAGTTTGATAATTAAAGAAAACTTAGATTTTCCTTGTTATTAAAGAATGAAAACAAGAAGTTCAAAAATTAAATAACAAGAAGTTCAACTTTTAAAAATAGAGCGCTTCAAAATTTCATAAAAAATATTAATAAATAAAACAAAGAAGTCCATATTAAAAAGATGGAGAAGTTCGATGATTATAAAAAATTCAAATTTTCCTCGTTATTAAAGAATGGAAACAAGAAGGTCAAAAATAAAATAACAAGAAGTTCAACTTTTAAATATAGAGCGCTTCAATATTCATAAAAAGGATTAAGAAATTCAGATTAATATTCATAAAAAACTCAGATATTTTCACGTAACCGAGAAGTTCAGATTGATAACTCCTAGAAGTTCACATACTATATCGTGTGCATTTTGTGTTAAAAGGAATAAAAAAACAAAGACTAAAAGTTTTGTTGTTATAAGTTCAAGTCCTCGGTCGGAGAAAATTAAAAAAATTATTATGAGAGAGGTTTATACAAAAGGAATATCATTTGTGTAACACTAACGAATGGATGAGAAAATTACAAACGAAAATACGTCATAGAAGTTCAACGTGAAAACAGTAGGAAGTTCAGCTACTGTACTGAATGAATTTCAGATGAAAAATTGTTAAAACCCACGCGAGTATGAAAAAATGATCAACACGGGAAAATTGCGTGTTTACAGCAGTTTTCCATCGGTATATCACTTGGTCAATTTCGGTGAGTGGATGGAGAGGTACGAGCAAAAAAAGCACGTGAAAACAGAGCGAAGTTCAAGTACACATGCCAAGAAGTTCAAGTTCTTCACGCGGTGCATTTTCGAAGAATATGTTTCGCGATAAAGGCAGAACAAATGATCTCGCTATTTTAAAATTACTTAAAATAGCTAGGAATCAGAGAAAACCATCAACATGAAAAAGTTGCATATTTTCCATAGCTTTTCAACGGTATATTATTTTCCCAATTCCGATAAAGTTTGTAGAAATTACGGCGAAAATGCATTTTTAGTCATTTTTAAAATTGAATTAAAACCGTAAAGAATTGGGAGAAACAATATATACCAAAAAGTTTCGCATTTTTTCAAGCTTTCCAATGCCATATCATTTGCTATATTTGGATGTACGGTTAAAATATTAGCTCAAAAATACGAACTCAATGAAACTTGTACCTTTTCTAAATTAATTTTAAACCGTTCAAAATTAGAAAAACCTTTCAACATGAAAAGGTAGTACATTTTCATAAGCTTTCCAACGCCATATCATTTGCCTCAATTGGATTAGCCGTTTAGAAATGACATCCAAAATATGAAATCGGCTGTTCGGTTTGTGAAATTTTAGAATTTTCCAAATTACTCTTTAACCAGTGGGAATTAGAGAAAATTTCAACATGTGGAAGGAGCGGTTTTGCAGCAGCTTTCCAACGCCATATTATTTGCCTCATTCCGCTAAACGGTTTAAAAATGCAATCGAAAATACGATTCACGTTTTTCGTATGAAGAAAAAACGATTTTTAAAAATGCTCTTAAATTGCTTGCATTTTGTCAAAAAATTAACTTGGGTCATGATACTCGTGTCCATTGCTTTCCAGCGGTATATCGCAAGCTCCATTTGAACAATGTTGGCGGAAGTTCAACCTAGCCCAGGGGGAAGTTTCGGTCAAAAAACTCAGACAATAAAATTACAAAAGACGCAAGTTCATCATGACCCGAGAGAAAAATCCGCCAATGAGGAAGATTCCTATTTAAAATGGGCATTTAGTTGCTTAAAACCGTTTCTATATTACACTTACATCATATAGAACATGACCGACCAGAATAATTCATGCGGGAAGATACGGTTGCGAAGATAGCCCGAAGGTCGGGTTCGTACAGGGAGAAGTTCATATTGTGTAACTCAGGAAGTTCAAGTTGTGATCAGAATAATATTCTGATCCCGTGATCATAATATTGTTTATATATATATATATATATATATATATATATATATATATATATATATATATATATATATATATATATATATATATATATATATATATATAGGGTCGCGCTATTCGTCACCCTGGATGAGGAATAGTTATTCTTCACCCCCTCTCTAATTTGACATCAATGCAACGTATTTTCACGTTTCGTAAATTTTGTCTTATTTCATATATAAAGAGAGAAAGTAAAAAAATATATACTTGCGTAAAATATATTTTATGTTACATAAAATTATGAATGTAAGAACATAGTGTAAAACGTACATAAAATGTGATTTTTCTGGTCTTATAACCTATTTTTTATACCAAATTTTAGATATTTAATCAATATGCATGTAACTATTTATATTATAAACATAATTTATTTAGGAAGCGATCGTAAGATTACCTCGGATGAAGAATAATTTATTCTGCACCCTGAGTGATGAATAGTAACTATATATATGATCGCGCTATTCGTCATCCTGGGTGAGGAATAGTTATTCTTCAACCCCCCCCCCCTCTATTTTACCATCAATGCATTGTAATTTTACGTTTCATAAGTTTTGTCTTATTTCTGACACAAAAAGAGACCGTAAGAAAATATATTATCGCCGTAGAAAATATTTTATGTTTTGTAAAATTACAAACGTAAAAACATAGTCTAAAATACACATAAACTGCAAATTTTCTTGTCTTATGACCTATATTTTTATTTTTTATGTCAAATT
>NC_041392.1:92011287-92020890 GCF_002162155.2 Triticum dicoccoides | reverse complement strand
ATATTTTTATTTTCTTATGTCAAATTTTACGTAGTGAATCAATATGAATGTAACTATTTGAATTCAAAACGTAATTTAATTATGAAATGATCGTAAGATTATCTCGGGTGAAGAATAACTTATTTTGCACCCTGGGTGATGAATAGCAACACTATATATATATATATATATATATATATATATATATATATATATATATATAGTCTGGGTGAGGAATAGTTATAGTTATTCTTCACCCCACCCCCCCTCTATTTTACCATCAATGCACCATAATTTTACATTCCAAACTAATGTTTTTTGCCACTGACGACTAGACACCTAGATTGAGCCATACCTAGATCTTGAGTGACCCAAACATAGCCAAACAAAACCGGGGTTCCCCCACCTCGCTGGCACTGAAAGGCCCCTAGAGTCAAGTGAACCTGGCAGCGACACTTACGCAAAAATCCTAGCGACCTTTCATTGGAGGAAGGTGTGAGACGATAGAGTGAGGCCTATTTTATAAAAAATAGTAATATATGACAAATGAATGTTTCATGATCAGAGGGGTTCATTTATCCAACAAAATTAAATTCTTCGTCCTTGTGAAAAAGTATTCTCGATGAGATTAAAATATTTCACTTTTCAAATTTCCATGTTGAATACTAATTAAATAACTTCACACACACCGTCTTAACAAAATTGATGTGGTTGATCGACAACAAACTAGAAGCAATAATAAAAGGTTTGTGGACTACCTTAGGAATGTATAACAAACATAATGAACAAATCAGCCAGTGGAAAAGATACAATAAAGAAGAAAACATAAAGGGAGTGTGATATGTAGGATACACAATAAATGATAAAAAAACCTAAGAAGAAAGGGAATCAACAATAAAAAGGAAGTGAAGATGGTAAACTAAAATAAAAATTGTAAAATATACGTAAAAAATGGAAAATGAAAAAAAACGAATATATGCATTGCTTGGCGTAAAACCAGTAATCATTTTGATTGTATATGTTTTTGAAAAGCAAGGCAAAAAGTGAACCAACACCCTTGATTGTTGCAAAAACACCATCTGGTTACAAAGCAGCCCGAACTAATTCTGCAAATTGTTGCATTTGACTAGAAATCCATTTATTTCCCCCTTTCAGCTCAATATAAGGAAATTAGAAGTTTTATTATGTTGGAAATGTATGTTGAAGATATAATCCATTGAGCAAAATAGTTGAATCTGGATAAAAACAATTTATATCTACCATAACGGTGTAGGGGGGAGGGAGACTCGTCAACCACAATGCTTCCACCTTGATCCACTGCGGCGCTCGTACTCTCGTCAATAAGTCCTGGTAGGGAGCATATATCATCGACATTGTGGGTTGGGTCTCCTCGCCTCGCCTTCACCTTTGTTCTCCATGTTGAAGGTATGTGCTTCAGATTGTCGTCACCAGTATCTCTAGCAACGTCAAGCGACTTCCCGACTGTAGTTATCATGACTATCTGGCTCCACCGATGTAGACTTGGTGTTGGTATGAAGCATATTAATTAGGCAAAATTTTCCATATTATAAACTAAACATACAATGCTATCTTAGAATTTAATCTCCTATGATTTATCAGTTAGCAATCTGGCCAAACAATCGGCTGAAAGTTAATACTCCTACGTTATGATTTTTTTCCTTCACTAGAAAAAAAATACAGTTGTGAAGCCGGTTATCATTGATGTAAAACAAGCATTTCTTCAATCCACTTTATTAACTTGTACACAATATTAAAACTTAGTTTAAAACTACAAAGCAAAAAAAGCATTTATGGACATGGCTGAAACATTGGCATATGAGTGCATGAGTATGCACATAGTCCCATATGATAGCCAGAAGATGCATCATGCACTTAAAAAAGCTATGTTCGTTTTGCAACCTCTATGTGTTGTGTATATCATGTAGAAATCTTGAAATTATTTTGAACATGAGAGAGAGAGAGGGAGAGAGATGTAAGATAAGTGTGTCAAATTTATTGACCTCATGGGTCATTAATTTGTATCTCTACATAAAAAAGATATCTAGATAGGTACACAATTGATTGGCCCATGTATTAAATCTTTTTTACCATGAAGTGCCATTAAATGACCTAAGCCAAGAAATCTGCCTATAGATGGAATTTCGTGCTCTCGATGTGGGAAGAATGGTCACCAAAATTAAGAGAAAAGATATGCTTACATTTGCTGGTAATGTGTGGATCCTATATGCAGCCTAGTTATCGTGGGGAGATATTAATCTATTATTTGCACATATGTATGCAATAAAACTCCACTGATGCATGGGTCACTAGCAACCAAAACCGAATGGATATATCCTGTGTGCCATGCATATTTGAGAGCGGCGGACACCATGGTTTGAGTCTTGCACTCTAGATGAGAGCACATGTCATGCATGCGCACAAGATGCATGTTCTATCTATCTAGACCGAAATTGATCAATACTCAATAGGCCTGCATGTGTTGTTTCTAGCAATCTTCTTGCATTGGCAAAATAAAAAAATATCTTTTTCAAAGATAGACACAATGACGAGGTCAACTTAGAATAGTTTGGCATGTTCCTCAAAGGGTCAAACGATTTATCTTGACTATAGTTCAATCTACTTTTGTATGGACCGACAAACTATCAATGTGCCAAATTAATTAGCAAAAGTAGGACTGCACACAAGATGGCTATAAATACACTATCTTACTCTCAGAGTCTCTCCATCCCCAAGCTATAACCCATCTTCATAGTTCATACTCCTCATAATTCTATAGCGTTCAACTACCCACTCTCTCATGGATCCAATAGCCAACCAGGGGTGGACCTCATCCGATGTAGAGGAGGCATGCTCACTCATTGCTAGGATCAACACCAACAAAATCATGTACGACGACGATGACAATAACAAGAAGCACAACTACATCGTGAATTCTCTCCATGCATTGTTCCCTTCAAAGACCATGAAACAGGTAATAGATCTTTATGTTGATCTCGCCATGGACATGCATATGATCCAGCGGAGGGAGGGGACCCATGTTACTGGTGGTAGCCCACAAAACATTTTCACCTTTTGTGACCCTGTCAACGGTAACTATGAGCTACCGAAGGAGGAGAATGGTGGTAGCAGCACACACATTGTCTACCCCATGGGTGACCATGCAAATGAAAACTTTGGGGTACGAGAGGAGGAGACAACAATCATGGACAATAACGGATTGTCCTTTGGTTGTGCAATGGAGGATACGAGGATCACTGTGATGGGTGAGGCACCGCTGATGGCAGACAACAACAAGATGGAGGTGTTGGAGAACAATATTTCCATAGATCAACCAATTGTTGCCCCACATCAATGGGGTTTTTTGACCGATGAGGAACACAGGTTCGTCCATGGTTGTATACTCTTCTTTGTCATGTAGTTTTAATTGTTGTTTGTTTTCAGCGAACATATACTAATTAAAAATGTTGTGCAAATTTATTATGTGATAACAGCAGCTTATGTTTGTGATGATATTGTACTTTACTAAATGTACACACGGACACTGTCAATTTCCATTTACAGCATGGGCGGCCTTGTTAATGAAAACATTGAGGTACAAGAGGATGAGGAGGTGACCATGGATGTTAGTGGATTTTCATTTCATTGTATACTGGAGGATACAAGAATCAGGAAGACGGAGGAGGCTCCGGTGATGGTAGACAAGAACAAAATGGTGGTCTTGGAGAACAATAGTTCCAATGATCGACCAGTTGTTGCCCCACATCAACGAAAGTTTTGGACCAAAGAGGAACACAAGTTAGTCAATGCCTATACTCTTCGTCGTCATTAGTTTTAGTTGTCCTTTATTTAAAATCAACATATGATAATTAAGCATGCCTGAAATTAATTTTATGAGGCAAGTATGTTAAATTTGCAATGATATTGCACTTTACTAAATGTATACATGGACGTTTACAGTTTACATTTTTGATAAATACTAATCCCTGCAAATTAGATATTGATGAAATTTCTTTCTGCCTTAAATTTTTGATGTGATTGGACCTTGATTAAAAAATAGAAAGGCAGTTAAATAGGCCATTAAATTGCAATATGGTATGTCTTGTCCCAATCAAACAGATCAATAAACTTTGATGATTGCCGTTTCATTATAGAAAAATAGAGGTATGATAATTTTGAAATTGTAATATCTTTCGGTGATCAATATGTTACAAAATGTTCGTTCAGTTATGAATTTCTGATATACTTGCGATCTATCCCGTACCCGTAAATCAACAAAAATAAGCATGTGTTGCTGTAGTCATTCGAACCTGTCAAATAGGTACTTTGCTTCAATCTATACTAGGTGCTTCAA
The DNA here is from genome assembly GCF_002162155.2 of Triticum dicoccoides. Lineage (NCBI taxonomy): Eukaryota > Viridiplantae > Streptophyta > Magnoliopsida > Poales > Poaceae > Triticum > Triticum dicoccoides. The sequence continues at coordinate 92,016,539 of NC_041392.1, read as the reverse complement.
TAAAACAACTGCACGATTCATCTTTCAGTAAACAATTTAACCTAACAATTCTTGTGAACATTATGTCCACAGGTCATTTCTTTATGGGCTGGAAGTCTATGGTCGTGGCGACTGGAAAAACATATCCAAGCACTTCGTCACCACTAAGACCCCTGTCCAAGTTTCAAGCCATGCACAAAAGTTTTTCAAGAGAATAGAGAAAAAGGCATTGTCAGGGACAAAGCGTTACAGCATCAATGATGTCAGGCTCCATGACAACGAGCTATTGGCAGCAAATAATAGTTCTGCCCCTCGGCAAACCCTTTCTTTCACCAGCCTCAACAATGACCCAAGCTTTAGGTTGCAGGCTCCGACGAGCTCGTTCGCAGTCATGAACAACCTAGCTCAGTGCTCCCCTTCCATATATAATCAACAAGTGGGCCAGCAGCCAATGTGCTGTGAGCAGCAGATGATGGGTTCTACTGCAGCTGTAATGGGCGGGGTAGGAAACTATGTGCCTGATGGCCAACAAGGGTCAGCTTATTTTTATCTTGGCAATGTATGAACAAGATGTAGTAGATCTTAGGCTTGGGCCATGTTTGGAATGCTAGCTAGGCATGTGTCTCATGAATAAACGGATTGTCCTCCTAAAGATGGCAACAAGACATTATAGCCGGCATGTGTGTTTAACAAGTGAATAAATAGTTCTGTTTCTATATATATATATATATATATATATATATATATATATATATATATATATAATATTTCACCTTTGATAGTCTCATCATCTTAATAGTTTTTGTCATGCTAAAAATAAGTTTTTGTCATCTCCCTTGTTTTGTAAGACTATATATATTTGTTGTATTACCATACGAAAGCGTACATGTTGTCTCAATACGTGGCCCTGACTGTTGTATCATAATTTGCCATTACGAGATTGCAATCACCCCATGAAAAAGAACAGGAATCTTAGCAAAAGGTTAACTATTCGTTGACTACATCAAATAAGATTCAGTTGCCGAATTACTTGAAAATCAGACGTTCTACTTCATAGTCAGATCCTATACTATACTAACACTAGTTTATCTAAAGCATGCATATTGGCTCTTCCTGTTTTCCGTCCAAGAGCCCCTAGAGATTAAATATTGTGTGGTGTTACTGCATTGCGGCAATGTAATGCCTATATATAAATATGATGATAGACTTGTATATTTGATATAAATTAAAATTAAGGATTTCATATTTCACCGTTACTGTAGTTCACAGTTTGTCACTAGGGGGTCAAACAAAGAAACCAATCAGTTATAAAAATCTTACCCTCACCATCATTTTAAATCCCAACACTCTCCATAATATTAAATTTGTGTCTCTGAGAATGGAGAATGAAGAGATCAGGGGCACGATTGGCATTTATTGAGGTATTTTCATGTTACGTTCTTCTTGCTCTAAAGACCTAGGTTGGGACGTAGGTTGGAAGATTATATATGAAATGGCAGGGGTGGCCAAAAGAAGAAATTAGTAGATGAACATTTCTCAGAATGGGTCATTTCATAAAGAAACATTGGAGAGTGTTTTTCTTTCCTTCTTTTGGCTACATGAGTTGATCCAGTCCCCTTGAGGTTCATTTGCAGCATTGTAGATTGGACCGTTGGCTCAAATCTCTCGTATTTTCTCCCATTAACATGAGGATTTATGGGGAGTCTTGTAATCAGTATAGTAATTGATGGAGACATGGAATGACATATTGGAAGTACGGACAGTTGAGAAGATGAGTAGGAGGCTGAGATGGCGAAGTGGGAGATGCCGCTAGTCCAAGATACTGAGGTGGAGGTGCTATAGAAGCGATTCGGTCATCAATTAGCAATTCCACAAAAATGGGTGCTTCAGGCCAAGGAAGAAAGACACACTCAATTATTTGTTACGTCCTTGTCGTTTTCCCCAATTAGTTTTTTTGTCTTTGCACTGTTTTTATGCGTGCATGTTGCTTCTGCCATGTATAGTGCTTTAGCAAGTGTTCCGATATGAATTAATAGATACAGATTTACAGGTTTAGTTTTTTTTCTTACTGAACTATAGACTTATTGTTGTCTACCGTTATCTACTAATTTCAGTTATTTCTTTCAAAAAGTGCCTCCTAGAGAGGTTGAGTGATGGGAGCTACTCATTGCTTTGGTCTCATCATTGTGATGTTGGTTGTTAATGGGTGGAATCTCAACTCACCGGCCCTGGTCTATGTCGGCGGGAAGTTAAAATTACCCATACCGCATCATGCCAGGCCCTGTTCAGAGTCGCTCAAACCCTTAATGTTACCTCTAAAAGGGCGAAACTTGTATGCTAAAGAGAACATCTATAATCAAGGCCTCAGGCAAAAGGAAGTTCACCAGTCACACTGGAAAGAGGCCGAGACGTCGACCATTCAGAGATCAAGATTGGGAGGCTCAAGGCGTTCGCAACTAGGAGACCAGGAAAGGAAGGCGTCCAACCGACTCCAGACCGGGTATAAATACCCGTGTGCCCGAACCAGAAGGGGGCACCTTCTACTTCGACGGCCAAGATAACAAAAGTAAAGCCCTAGTTTAGACCTAGATTAGATCCAATCTTAGACATAATAGAGCCTCTGTTGAAATAATAAAGCCGCTGATCCGGGCATAAGGGGCACACTTCCTTTCAACTAAGACTGATTCAGAGGAGCGCAGGTGAATAGACTTCACATGTCAAAATGAGCTTGGGAAATCTTATTCTAGACATAATAGTGCCAGATCTCATGGGCAAAAAATGCATCTGTACTTTGTGATGTTGTACGCAGAACATGCATGTAAACAACCCAACTTGAATATTGACACGCATACTCAATCAAGTGAATCTCAATCAACCATAGCACAAACGTCCTCAGACAACTGTGTGGAGATCACTGAATTCAGTAGCAGTGGTCGGCCATGTATTAGCTACTCTATAACTTTATTTGTATGTACTCCATTCCACACAAGAAAATTCAAGTTCTAATATAATTTATCTTATATTTGCTAAAAGAAAATAATTTTGGTAAAATTAATGTTAAAGGAAAAGATGCCCACAGGTACTTGGAGGCCGATGACACGGATGCTGTCGATGAGCTCCTGCACCTTATCGGGATCATTAGCACGCGTTTGAAATAGCGGCCTCCGGATATCTTCCAGCGGGATCTCCATCACCACAGGGCATTTCTTCTCCGAGTCACTCAGTGGGGAGAGCCCAGCTGAACCTACACCGTTAAATATGAGCCATTGTTACTTCAGTATATGTTCAAGCGCAGAGTCTGAACTTAAACATCAGAAATAGGCACCTGAAATTACAAGTTTGTAACTGAATATTCAACACCATGATTAATCTCAACAACGCCCAACTGGACACCATTTACATGCGATCTCCCTCCAAATGGATCTCTAATTTTACCTGCTCAGGATTAGTAGCGAAGAAGTTGGAATTAAATTATTACCGGAGTCAACTGAATCGCTATGGCTTCAGAATGGACCATGAAATCGGTAAGAGCAGTAATACTAATATTCGAATCCTCGCACCTCATTACTATGACTGAACTCAGCTCCAACATCACAAACAATTGCACGGAGCAGATCTACCATTGGAGGACGAGACCGAGACAGCGAGGCCGCACCGCCCGCTCGCGCTCCTCCCCCGGAGAATAGGGGCGCTGGGAACGGCGGCGTGGCGGTGGAGGAGGAAGCCGGCGCCGGGCACGATCTTTCCCAAATCCAAGCTCGAGATCGACGCCATTGGTGCTCGCGCTCGTGCTGCTGCTGCTTCCATTTTCTTGTGGCCTCTCTGCCTTTTCTTTTTAGAAACTTGTGGCCTCTCTGCACCCTAAGAATTCGATGGGCCTTGCAGTTCCAAAACGTGTAAAGTGGGCCGAACACTGTTTCGTCTTTTTTCCCTATATTTTTTTATTTTTTAGGTGAAAATATTCTTTTTTACTAAATCACAAAACTATCATCATGATCCCAGAAATTTCACTTCTGTCACCCTGTGGGTGCCGCCAGGAACGAAATGGGTGGCCCACAAGGACGAATTTCACCTGTCGTTGCCATCTGCAACGAAAACACAATTTTTTCGTTTCCCACAAAAAGGAAGTTCGGGGACAATGGCAGTTCCGAGTGACTTCACCTAGAACTTTGTCCTGAAGATGGCCTCGGATTAGTGAGCGAACTTCTAGCAACACTTCTGAATCAATGAAATACCTAGTTATCTAAGTATGTTTCAAAACGAAATGGCTCGGTAGTATCGGAACAAAAAAAAGGGCTCCGAATTGTTGAAACTGGCTTTGTTCTCTGAGTATGAATAACCATGTGGCTCATTAGTACCAGAGGATGATCATTGAAATTACTTGGGCTTAGAGAAACTCATGCAAAAAATGGCTATGGAGTGGATTTGTGAGGCTTTTGGCTTAGGATTTGTCTATGGAGTTCAGACCAAAGTACTTTGCTTGTGCCACTCTTCATAACATTGTTTTATACTCAATGCGAATCTTGAATTCACTAAAAGCGTAGAGTACACATGCTACAAACAAGATGACAACAACTTAAAAGTTGTGTTCATGTTCTTCTTGCTTTCAAGACCTAGGGTTGGGGCACACACATGGGAGAATATATACTAAATGGATGACATGGCCAAAAGAAGCAATTAGTTTATGGAGTTATAGACATTTATGGGGATGTGTCTTTTCATAAAGAAACATTGGATAATGTTTTTCTTTCATTCTTTTTGCTATGTGGGTTGAGCCAATTCCCTGAAGTTGAAGTATGTTATTCTAACTTGGACCGATGACTCAAATAATTCTTATTCCTACGATTAACATGAAATTTTATGGTGAGTTTTTAATTGTATATTAATAGAAGAAGACATGGACGGACATATTGGAAGTATAGGTACGTAGTTGAGTAGAATGATTTGGAGGAGCAGATGAAGGTGCGGAAGCTGTCGCTAGTCCAGCTAATGAGGTGGAGGTGCTAGTAAGTAGTTTGGTCCTCAATAACCAACGCCACAAAAACAGGCGATTTGGACCAACGAAGAAATAAATATTCAATCATTCTTTTTTTTTTCGAGAAAACAACAGAAACTCTGCCTTTGCATTAAGAAGAAGAGAATTGACCAATTTATAAGGAAAATTGGCCAAAAACCGATACATCGACACACACACCAGCCCCGAGGCTGCGTCCCTAGCGAGCCGACTCCCCTGTTGCCCAAACAACCAGAGTTGCCACTCCACCACACGACCC
>NC_041392.1:91994169-92010983 GCF_002162155.2 Triticum dicoccoides | reverse complement strand
GTCGACGACTCCGCCGTCCACACGACCAGAACCGACACTCCACAGCACAGGGGTGCTCTCCGGAGCCGCCGCTCCGACTTCCCCGCCGGCCCCGAGGCCACGCTTCACCTAAGCTGATGACGCTGCCGCCCACGCGACCAGTTCAGACACTCCACGACAATGTTCTTCGGAGCCGCCGCTCCGACTTCCTCACCGGCCCCGAGGCCGCGCACACGCCTGGCCGACGAAGAACCCACAAAGCCACCCGAGCCACCGCAAGCTGACGAGGACCAAACCTCCAAGGCGTCGCCCCCAAGAGGGAAGCGACAAGAATGCCGCCAGCGCCCGTTCCAATCAAGGTCAAAACTTGGGTTTTCACCCGGAGAGCCTGAGACCGAGGCGACAATGGTGGTGAAGGAGCTCCACGACGACGCCTCCAAGGAGGGAACGACGTCCGAGGACGCCGTCAACGCAGGCAACGACCGAGGTCGAGCTAGGCTTTCGCTCGGAGCTTACCAAATCCATCCTCACCGCAGCCTACCCAGCAAACCGTCTCCGGCATCATGCCGACCGTCCTCACCCAGCCACATGACCAAGCAGACAAGGTAGCACGTCGCCGCCAACCACCACCGGCTGCAGAAACCACTGCAGCCCACCTCCCTCCACAACGGCGCCGATGAGACCGCGGCCGCCCAGCACGCAGGGCCGCACCACCGCTGCCCTGACCCCACGCACCTCCCCGCCACCCCGGTGGACCGGAGCAGGCACGCTTCTGCCGGACCGCCGCCATAGGCCGACGGCCCGCCTCACCACCAGATCCGGGCGCAAGGGCCCCGAATCCACCGCCTCGCAGGCTGCCGCCGGACACGACGACACCACCACGTCCTGGGGCCGCTGCCCCAGCGATCCAACGCCGGCGAGCAAGGCGCAACCGCTGCAGGGAAGCCAGATCCGGGCGGATCCGTTCCCCAAAAGCGAGCAGCAGCCGGCGCCTTACAACCGCCACCAGCGCCTACGGCCGGCAAAGTCGCTGCCCGTCGGAGTCCCAGACGCGCCGCCATCCATCGTCCTCCGCCCGCCGCTACGCCACCCGCCGCCCACTGCCGCGCCGCCCAGAGATCCCCGCTCGCGAGGCGTCGCCCATCGCGGAAACTAGCCCCGCCGCCGCCTGCTCCGCACGAGCTTTGCCCCCGGGAGGCGCCGGCGACGGCGAGGGAGTAGATGGAGTGGGGCGGCCGGAGGCCTTGGCTTCTTGGTCGCCGCCCGTGTCGCCCCTGAGGAGGGAGCGACGCGAGGGCCAAGTGAAGTGTTTTTTCAATCATTCTTTACATCGCCCTTGCACTATGTTGGGATATGCATGTTGCTTCTAATGTATATCAAGTGTCCAGATATGATTTAATGAAGAAAGATTTATAGATTTATTTGTTTCTGTTACTACTTAACTATATTCTTATGGTTGTCCACCGTTATCTACTTACGTAAGTAACTTGTTTTAAATGCTGCCCCCTAGAAAGATTAAGACTAGCCACAATGGAGAGTAACATACACTAGTAACATACACATATCCCTAGATTATATTACTACCTTCATAGTGGGTAGTAACATAGGTGTGGTGTCATGCAAAGCTCCATTTATTATGTTATAGACTCATACTGCATTGGGACATGTGATGTTACAGTAATTAGCTAAGTTACTAGAACTACCGCTCTCTTCATTAACTCATTGACACATAGACAAATTTGCTTAGTTGGACTTGAAGTTACTGTTGAAGTTACTCCCACTGTGGCTAATCTAAGTGATCGAAGCTAGTCAGTCGTGATTATTACATTACTTTGGTCTGTTATTGACCATTGATGGGTCGAATCTCATCTCGCAGACCCCACTCTGCACCATGGTATTTAAGATTCTCTTTTATAAATGATGAAGAAACTCGGGGATAGGTCAAAACCAAAAAACCGTACACGTTTACGTGCAGATAAAAATAACTCATGCACCCTTAGATATTCATGGGCTACCACCTCCTCTTCCCCTATTGAGCATGCTTCCAAATAAGCATTATCTGCACATAGCGATGGTCCTCTCCTCCCTTACAGCCGCCCAAGATTTTGAGAGTCGACTCAGTGAGATCTGGCCCGGCCTGGTCGCGGATCTTCGCCGCCGGCGAGGCTGGCCGGAGAAGAGATGGGGGAGTAGCTTGGTGCTAATCTGTAAATAGTAATTTTAGGCTTTGGTGTGTGGTTGACTTGTTGTCGTCTGGCGCGATGCCGTTGGAGCGCAACCCGCCGTCGCTCCCGTGTAGCGACTAGTGGTCTTCGACGTCGCCCTCTGCTCTTCCTCCATGGTGGAGGCAAAGAGAAGGGGACGGATCTGGAGCTAGCTCCCTAAATAAGCGCGTTGGTTCCCTGATTTGGAGAAGGCTCCATCCTCTTCTTCTACATCTTGAGGCCACCATGGAGGTGGACGGGGAGCTCGAAAGGAAGGGGATCTGTATGTGGTTCTTGCAGATGGGAGTGGGGATCATCAGTGGCGGCAGTTCTACGTGGAGCAACGGCACCTACTGGCTGCCGGTCTTCACCATCGTGTCGTCGTCTCTTCGGGCCAAAGGGCGGCCATTTATTTCCTCCCGGACATATTGACATAAGGGAGGTAGTCTCATCTTCCGCTCGGTGTTCATAGCGCCTTCTCTCTACTGTGAAGGTTTCGGCATCCCAAGTGATTCGTTCCGGCGACGGCGAGGCTTCATCTGGGCGGAGGTTGTTCAGGACCCGATTGCAATTCTACTTTCCAGTTTGGGGTCCTTGTAAAAGTTGGAGACTTAGATGCTATTTTCATTTTCTTTGAGTCCTTGTATGAGCTATGTACTATAACGCTGAATACTAGTGAAGCTTTCAGGACCTATCTATCTATATTGAAAAAAAGCCTTTAGGGCCATAGATAGGCGCTCGACTACCTTCTCTAGACTCATCATCTTTGATGTAGACCTGTGGTCACATAAGCTCTCTATGTCATGTGACAAGGAAGATGCCTCCTCGTGGCAGATTTTTCTCTTTGCACGCTGTAATGTGCCCATGTAATTCTGTAACACAGCTTGCCGTGACATGTTTCAGTAATATATTCAGGTGGGGGGAGCCCCTTGTCGGTGTCAAAACCGGCGGATCTCGGGTAGGGGGTCCCGAACTGTGCGTCTAAGGTCGATGGTAACAGGAGACAGGGGACACAATGTTTTACTTAGGTTTGGGCCCTCTCTATGAAGGTAATACCCTATGGCCTACTTGATTGATCTTGATGAATATGAGTATTACAAGAGTTGATCTACCACGATATCATAATAGCTAAACCCTAGAGGCCTAACTTGTATGGTTATGGTAATGTCTGTCCTCCGGACTGAGTCCTCCGGTTTATATAGACACCATGAGGATCTAGGGTTACACAAGGTCGGTTACAAAGAAAGGAATCTACATATCTAGTCGCCAAGCTTGTCTTCCACGCAAAGAAGAGTCTTATCCGGACACGGGCGCTATCTTCGGTCTTCGTATCTTCACAGCCCACTAGTCCGCCCATAGCTAACAGGCCGGATGCCCGAGGACCCTTTAGTCCAGGACTCCCTCAGTAGCCCCCTGCTACCTCTTGAGCACTGCGTTGGTTTTCTCTTGAAGAGGAAAGGGTGATGCAGCAAAGTGGCGTAAGTATTTCCCTCAGTTTTTGAGAACCAAGGTATCAATCCAGTAGGAGGCTACGCGCGAGTCCCTCGCACCTACACAAAACAAATAAATCCTCGCAACCAACGCGATAAGGGGTTGCCAATCCCTGCACGATCACTTACGAGAGTGAGATCTGATAGATATGATAAGATAATATTTTTGGTATTTTTATGATAAAGATGCAAAGTAAAATAAAAGGCAATGAAAATAACTAAGTGTTGGAAGATTAATATGATGGAAGATAGACCCGGGGGCCATAGGTTTCACTAGTGGCTTCTCTCGAGAGCATAAGTATTCACGGCGGGTAAACAAATTACTGTTGAGCAATTGACAGAATTGAGCATAGTTATGAGAATATCTAGGTATGATCATGTATATAGGCATCACGTCCGAGACAAGTAGACCGACTCCTGCCTGCATCTACTACTATTACTCCACACATCGTTCGCTATCCAGCATGCATCTAGAGTATTAAGTTCATAAGAACAGAGTAACGCTTTAAGCAAGATGACATGATGTAGAGGGACAAATTCATGCAATATGATAAAAAACATCTTGTTATCCTCGATGGCAACAATACAATACGTGCCTTGCTGCCCCTACTGTCACTAGGAAAGGACACCGCAAGATTGAACTCAAAGCTAAGCACTTTTACCATTGCAAGAAAGATCAATCTAGTAGGCCAAACCAAACTGATAATTCGAAGAGACTTGCAAAGATAACCAATCATACATAAAAGAATTCAGAGAACATTCAAATATTGTTCACAGATAAACTTGATCATAAACCCACAATTCATCGGTCTCAACAAACACACCGCAAAAGAAGATTATATCGAATAGATCTCCATGAGAGGGGGGAGAACATTGTATTGAGATCCAAAAAGAGAGAAGAAGCCATCTAGCTAATAACTATGGACCCGAAGGTCTGAGGTAAACTACTCACACTTCATCGGAAGGGCTATGGTGTTGATGTAGAAGCCCTCCGTGATCGATGCCCCCTCCGGCGGAGCTCCGGAACAGGCCCTAAGATGGGATCTCATGGATACAGAAAGTTACGGCGGTGGAATTAGGGTTTTGGCTCTGTTTCTGATCGTTTGGGGGTACGTATGTATATATAGGAGGAAGGAGTACGTCGGTGGATCAATAAGGGGCCCACGAGGGTGGAGGGCGCGACTGGGGGGATATGCGCGCCCCCTACCTCGTGGCCTCCTGGTTGATTTCTTGACATAGGGTCCAAGTCCTCTAGATCATGTTTGTTCAGAAAATCACGTTCCTAAAGGTTTCATTCCGTTTGGACTCCGTTTGATATCCCTTTTCTTCGAAACCCTAAAACAGGCAAAAAACAACAATTCTGGGCTGGGCCTCCGGTTAGTAGGTTAGTCCCAAAAATAATATAAAAGTGTATAATAAAGCCCAATAATGTCCAAAATAGAATATAATATAGCATGGAACAATCAAAAATTATAGATACGTTGGAGACGTATCAAGCATCCCCAAGCTTAATTCCTACTCGTCCTCGAGTAGGTAAATGATAAAAACAGAATTTTTGATGTGGAATGCTACTAGGCATAATTCCAATGTAATTCTTCTTAATTGTGGCATGAATATTCAGATCCGAAAGATTCAAGACAAAAGTTCAATATTGACATAGAAATAATAATACTTCAAGCATACTAACTAAGCAATTATGTCTCTTCAAAATAACATGGCCAAAGAAAGTTATCCCTACAAAATCGTATAGTCTGGCTATGCTCTATCTCCACCACACAAAGTATTTAAATCATGCACAACCCCGATGACAAGCCAAGCAATTGTTTCATACTTTTGACATTCTCAAATTTTTTCAATCTTCATGCAATACATGAGCGTGAGCCATGGACATAGCACTATATGTGGAATAGAATGGTGGTTGTGGAGAATACAAAAAGGGAGAAGATAGTCTCACATCAACTAGGCGTATCAACGGGATATGGAGATGCCCATCAATAGATATCAATGTGAGTGAGTAGGGATTGCCATGCAACAAATGTACTAGAGCTATAAGTATATGGAAGCTCAACAAAAGAAACTAAGTGGGTGTGCATCCAACTCGCTTGCTCACGAAGACCTAGGGCATTTTGAGGAAGCCCATCACTGGAATATGCAAGCCAAGTTCTATAGTGAAAAATTCCCACTAGTATATGAAAGTGATATCATAGGAGACTCTCTATCATGAAGATCATGGTGCTACTTTGAAGCACAAGTGTGGTAAAAGGACAGTAGCATTGTCCCTTCTCTCTTTTTCTCTCATTTTTTATTTGGGCCTTTTCCTTCTTTTTTATGGCCTCTTTTTTATTTGGGCTTCTTTGGCCTCTTTATTATTATTATTATTATTATTACTATTATTATTATTATTATTATTATTATTATTATTATTATTATTATTTTTCGTCCAGAGTCTCATCCCGACTTGTGGGGGAATCATAGTCTCCATCATCCTTTCCTCACTTGGAACAATGCTCTAAAAATGATGATCATCACACTTTTATTTACTTACAACTCAACAATCACAACTCAATACTTAGAACAAAATATGACTCTATGTGAATGCCTCCGGCGGTGTACCGGGATATTCAATGAATCAAGAGTGACATGTGTGAAAGAATTATGAACGGTGGCTTTGCCACAAATACAATGTCAACTACATGATCATACAAAGCAATATGACAATGATGGAGCGTGTCATAGTAAACGGAACGGTGGAAAGTTGCATGGCAATATATCTCGGAATGGCTATGGAAATGCCATGATAGGTAGATATAGTGGCTGTTTTGAGGAAGGTATATGGTGGGTGTATGATACCGGCGAAAGGTGCGCGGTATTAGAGAGGCTAGCATGGGGGAAGGGTGAGAGTGCGTATGATCCCTGGACTCAACATTAGTCATAAAGAACTCATATACTTATTGCAAAAATCTACAAGTTATCAAAGCAAAGTGTTACGTTCATGCTCCTAGGGGGATAGATTGGTAGGAAAAGACCATCGCTCATCCCCGACCGCCACTCATAAGGAAGACAATCAATAAATAAATCATGTTCCGACTTCATCACATAATGGTTCACCATACGTGCATGCTATGGGAATCACAAACTTTAACACAAGTATTTCTCAAATTCACAACTACTCAACTAGCATGACTCTAATATTACCATCTCCATATCTAAACAATTATCAAGTATCAAACTTCTCATAGTATTCAACACACTCATAAGAGAATTTTATTATTAATCTTGAATGACTAACATAATTAAAAAAAATTACCATGCTGTTTTGTAGGACTCTCAAAATAATCTAAGTGAAGCATGAGAGAACAATAGTTTCTATAAAACAAATCCACCGATGCGCTCTAAAAGATATAAGTGAAGCACTAGAGCAAAAACTATATAACTCAAAAGATATAAGTGAAGCACATAGAGTATTCTAACAATTTCCGAATCATGTGTGTCTCTCTCAAAAGGTGTGTACAGCAAGGATGATTGTGGTAAACTAATAAATAAAGACTCAAATAATACAAGACGCTCCAAGCAAAACACATATCATGTGTAAATAAAAATATAGCTCCAAGTAAAGTAACCGATAGAAGTAGACGAAAGAGGGGATGCCTTCCGGGGCATCCCCAAGCTTTGGATTTACGGTGTCCTTAGATTATCTTGGGGGTGCCATGGGCAGACCCAAGCTTAGGCTCTTGCCACTCCTTGTTTCATAATCCATCAAATCTTTACCCAAAACTTGAAAACTTCACAACACAAAACTTAAAGTAGAAAATCTTGTGAGCTCCGTTAGCGAAAGAAAACAAAACACCACTTCAAGGTACTGTAATTAACTCATTCTTTATTTATATTGGTGTTAAACCTACTGTATTCCAACTTCTCTATGGTTTATAAACTATTTTACTAGCCATAGATTCATCAAAATAAGCAAACAACACACGAAAAACAGAATCTGTCAAAAACAGAACAGTCAGTAGTAATATGTAGCTAACGCAATATATGGAACCCCAAAAATTCTAAAATAAATGTCTGGTCGTGAGTAATTTATCTATTAATCATCTGCAAAAAGAATTAACTAAATATCACTTTCCAAATAAAAATGGCAGCAATTCTCGTGAGCGCTAAAGTTTCTGTTTTTTTACAGCAAGATTAACAAGACTTTCCCCAAGTCTTCCCAACGGTTCTACTTGTCACAAACACTAATTAAACACAAAAAACACAACCAAAACAGAGGCTAGATAAATTATTTATTACTAAACAGGAGCAAAAAGCAAGGAATACAAATAAAATTGGGTTGCCTGCCAACAAGCGCTATCGTTTAACGCCCCTAGCTAGGCATAAAAAGCAAGAATAGATCTAGGTATTGACATCTTTGGTTTTAGGGAAGAAAAGAGCAAACTTGCTATCTATGGAATTAATCTTTCTATTTTGATAAAGCACATGGCTATTAATGGTATAGTAAAGATTAAGTATGTTACGGAAATTTGTATCTAAGCTAGCCTTCATCTCTTTGATAGATTCATTTTGGTAAGAGAGCAAAAGAGATGTAGATTCAACTTTCTCATTCATGGGGTGCCCAAATATGGCTTTCATCTTCTCATAAGTGTCTATGGCATCCCCTTCAAGAAAGCCTTCTTCCAATATAGAATCTAAGACATGCTTAAAAGAAGAAGGAAGGGCAATATAAAAGCTTTTTAAGTAAATTTCAATTTGGTATTGAGGCACATAGCTAGCCCTGATCCTTAATAGTCTATACCAAGCATCTTTCAAAGATTCATCAAGTAAATAATGAAAAATTCCGGAATCATCTTCATCAAAATTATTAAGATTCTCATTGATAACTCCTGTAGGTTTTTCCATAGTATCCTTATTTATGAGCTTAGCGAGAATAGAATGGTTATCCAAAGTACTAAAACTAGGGAGAGAATCCCCAACCCTTTTTGATTCAGACATGGCGGAAGAAAGGCGAGCGAGAAAAAGAGAGGGCAAATAAAACAGCAAGGGTGAAGTGGGGGAGAGGAAAACGAGAGGCAAATAGCAAATAATGTAATGTGGGAGATAAGGGTTGTGATGGGTACTTGGTATGTTGACTTTGGCGTAGACCTCCCCGGCAACGGCGCCAGAAATCCTTCTTGCTACCTGTTGAGCACTGCGTTGGTTTTCCTTTAAAGAGGAAAGGGTGATGCAGCAAAGTAGCATAGTATTTCCCTCAGTTTTTGAGAACCAAGGTATCAATCCAATAGGAGGCTACGCGCGAGTCCCTCGCACCTACACAAAACAAATAAATCCTCGCAACCAACGCGATAAGGGGTTGTCAATCCCTACACGGTCACTTACAAGTGTGAGATTTGATAGATATGATAAGATAATATTTTTGGTACTTTTATGATAAAGATGCAAAGTAAAATAAAAGGCAATGAAAATAACTAAGTGTTGGAAGATTAATATGATGGAAGATAGACCCGGGGGGCATAGGTTTCACTAGTGGCTTCTCTCGAGAGCATAAGTATTCACGGCGGGTAAACAAACTACTGTTGAGCAATTGACAGAATTGAGCATAGTTATGAGAATATCTAGGTATGATCATGTATATAGGCATCACATCCGAGACAAGTAGACCGACCTACCTGCATCTACTACTATTACTCTACACATCGACCACTATCCAGCATGCATCTAGAGTATTAAGTTCATAAGAACAGAGTAACACTTTAAGCAAGATGCCATGATGTAGAGGGATAAATTCATGCAATGTGATAAAAACCCCATCTTGTTATCCTCGATGGAAACAATACAATACGTGCCTTGCTGCCCCTATTGTCACTAGGAAAGGACACCGCAAGATTGAACCCAAAGCTAAGCACTTCTTCCATTGCAAGAAAGATCAATCTAGTAGGCCAAACCAAACTGATAATTCGAAGAGACTTGCAAAGATAACCAATCATACATAAAAGAATTCAGAAGATTCAAATATTGTTCATAGATAAACTTGATCATAAACCCACAATTCATCGGTCTCAACAAACACACCGCAAAAGAAGATTACATCGAATAGATCTCCACGAGAGGGGGGAGAACATTGTATTGAGATCCAAAAAGAGAGAAGAAGCCATCGAGCTAATAGCTATGGACCCTAAGGTCTGAGGTAAACTACTCACACTTCATGGGAAGGGCTATGGTGTTGATGTAGAAGCCCTCCGTGATCGATGCCCCCTTCCGGCGGAGCTCCGGAACAGGCCCCAAGATGGGATCTCGTGGAAACAGAAAGTTATGGCGGTGGAATTAGGGTTTTGGCTCCGTTTCTGATCGTTTGGGGGTACGTAGTTATATATAGGAGGAAGTAGTACGTCGGTGGAGCAACAGGGGGCCCACGAGGGTGGAGGGCGCGTCTGAGGGGTAGGCGCGCCCCCTACCTCATGGCCTCCTGGTTGATTTCTTGGCGTAGGGTCCAAGTCCTCTGGATCATGTTCGTTCCGAAAATCACGTTCCCGAAGGTTTCATTCCGTTTGGACTCCGTTTGATATTCCTTTTCTTCGAAACCCTAAAATAGGCAAAAAACAGCAATTCTGGGCTGGGCCTCCGGTTAGTAGGTTAGTCCCAAAAATAATATAAAAGTGTATAATAAAGCCCAATAATGTCTAAAATAGAATATAATATAGCATGGAACAATCAAAAATTATAGATACGTTGGAGATGTATCACCCCCGAACCAGGCTTCAATGATGAGGTGTTCGGCGCGCAGATTGTCTTCGGCATTGCAAGGCGGGTTCCTCCTTCGACGACTTCCAAGTAATGTATTCGGTTTTTAATTCAAGGCCACGCCCCTCGGCTTCTATGCATCGATGACTTCAGCTTCCATGTGTCGGGCGAATGCGGATGGTCAAGGTATTTTTTTGCAAATAACACCCTGGCCATGCAGGAAAGAGCGTCTATTTAAAGAGATTGGGTCTCATATCCATTCGACACCATACGGAGAAAATCCTCAGAGATTGCCAGGAAAGACCATTCCAACATGGCTACTATTCCCAACTCCTCCTCCCGTTCCGACCCAGAGAAAGACGAGTGGGAGAGGTGCTCCGTGTCCCATAGTTGATTGGCGAAGTTGCAAATGCAGGGATTTCTCCCCCCTGCGGATCTGGTCCCTGTTCGAGAAGGGTTGGCTTCCTTCAACGGCAAAAACCAGGCAGAGGATTTCCCCAATCCATCTGCGGGGGAACGAGTGTGCTTCATCCCCTATCTACTGAGGGGCGTGGGATTTCCAATTCATCCATTCCTCCGAGGGCTTTTGGAGTATTATGGCCTCTAGCTGCACAATTTTACCCCAGCCTCCATCCTGCACATTGTGGGTTATGTCGCTTTATGCGAACTATTCCTGGGTTGTGAGGCCCATTTTGATCTCTGGAGAAGGTTGTTCTGTCTTGTCCCGCGCAACACGAGGGATCGCTATTTGAAGTGGGCGGGGCCAAAATATGGCGCATTGCTGAGACCGGATACCTATCCGGCACACCGAAGAAAGCTTCCGAAGAGTGGACCTCTGAATGGTTTTATATTGAGGACGTCATACTTCCAGATCCAGTCCGGATGGGCGTCCCTGAATTTTCAAGTGCTCCGTTGAAGAAACGCCATAGCTGGTGTCCTCGGAGCCTCGAGGAAGAGGATAGCGCAGAGATCAGTCTATTGCTGGGTAAGATTAAGATGCTCGCCCAGTCCGGATTGTCAGTAGTCGAGGTAATGGCGGTCCCCATAACGCGGGGGGTCCAACCACTCCAATATATAGGGCTACCCATGTGGCATTACAATGGGGAAGACGACGCCTCCCGCTGCGGTCGGAAGGGCCCGAAGACTCCCGCCGCTTTGGCCAAAATATTGACCGAACTATATAAAGGGGAGCAGGAGGATTTCACCCGTCTCCAATATCGAGATGGGTTTTCCATGTATAACTCTCCTAGCTGGGTAAGCTCTAACTCCACTATTCGACTCCTCTCCCTGAATTATTTTTGAAGGGCGGTATCTTATTCATTCATGACAGGAATGGCGAAAGGCTGTCGAGGGGATCCATAACCCCGCCCCTCAGCCGGAGAATCAAAATCAGGATCTTGACCCCGGATATGAGGAAGATCCTGACATATTCGTGGAGCTCAAAGATGGCGTTTTCTATCAGACGAGCTATGACGGCACAGATGTACCCATCATCGCTGATTACCCTGGCCTCCTTCCTCTTCGCACGTAAGTCATTTTAGCCGATACTTTCTTCTAGAGAGTTCCCTTACTATGCCGCACCCACCACACTATTCTGTGTTTCAAAGGGGAGACGCTCAGTACCGCAACATGCACCAAAAGCGTCTCCGAGGAGAGCAGTGCTCGCGCCTGGCACATCTTCAAAGAGGAAGGCCAATGATAGCACGACAGAACCCTCGTCAAAGAGGTAAGGCTTTTCTTTTCAAGAATACCCGTTCTGATCATCACATCCAACTGAAATGCCACTCACCGTATTCCAGCCGGAAAGTATCCTCCAGACTGTGTCCAGGGATCCGGCCGGTCGTGCCTTTACTAGCCACGTTCCGGACTCCGCCCAAAGAACGGGGGCTGATATGGGAGTGGCACCGAACTGTCCTCCCACAGAGGATTCGGACAATGTGTCCATCACGAACTCTGAAGTTGAGAGTGCTATGAATCATCGTCATCGGAGGGCCATTCTTCGTAACCCTGGTTTTTCAAAAGCATCATTTGATGCCTTCAATTCGGCTGATGCATATATTCGAGTTGCTCGGGATGGGCTTGTTAGAGCCGCAGACCAGCTCTAAAAGATATGCAGGTAAGCGTAGATTTAATAATCATACAGCAGTAGCCCCCGAGACTTAAAGTAGTTGATACAACTGATTTAAGGATCAATGTATAACCAGGTGCTTATGGAGAAGAACACCCTGTTAACTCAGGAACTAGAAAAGTGTCGGAGCCAGCTAACTGCTGCCAATGCCGAACTGGAGAAATCCAAAAAGGCATCCCCTAGTAATGTTTCCCTCCATCGAGAAAACATAATGGTACACTAATAATGCTAACCTGGTTGCTTACCTTTTTATTGGATCATTAGACCAACTACAAGAACAACTAGACGCCGCTCGAAGCGGAGAACATGGAGCCAAAAAGATGCTAGTCGCGGACGAGCGTGTGCTAACAAAAGTTGTTCAGGAGAAAACAAGCTCCAGGATTCGGACACCCAAATGAGCGAGGAACTGAAAGATGTACGGGCCCAGCTAGCAGACTCCGTAAAGGAGAATAAAAGGCTGCGGGGCGGTATATTCAGTATGTAGTTCGAACTTACCTTCGAATAATTCAGAGGCAGAGGGCTGACAGACTTATGTCTGCAGGTATGCTGACTGGTCGTCCCAAAGAGGAGATGTCCGGATCATTGAGTGATCTGCTACAAGAACTGTCGCAGGTGCACGAGCAGGCTCGTCAGGCGATGTGAAGTGTTGCCAAGTCCCTATGGCTAGCTGCCTCCCCTCCGGGAAAGATGGAGGAGCTGATACAACTATTTAAGGGAGCGCGGCGGTGCTTTCAACTTTGGAAGATATCGGCCTATCGGGAAGGCACACAGGAAGCCTGGGCCATGGTGAAAATGCGGTATACCAAGCTTGATCCAAATCATATGGCTCGAGTCGGACCTCTAGGGTCAGATGGAAAAGAAATTCCATGAATTTGGTATATAACCAAGTAGAAGTAGCTGCCAAATATTCCCAGCAGGATTGTAAATTAGACCGCCTGCTGGACTGCATAGAGGAGGAAAATTTTGAGTCGTAGTGACTATGTACTTTCCCTGACATATGTGATTCTAGCTGGATTATAAAAACAATTGTCATGTGATACGTCTCCAACATATGTATAATTTTTGATTGCTCCATGCTATATTATCTACTGTTTTAGACATTATTGGGATTTATTTTCCACTTTTATATTATTTTTGGGACTAACCTATTAACCGGAGGCCCAGCCCAGAATTGTTGTTTTTTGCCTGTTTCAGGGTTTCGAAGAAAAGGAATATCAAACGGAGTCCAAATGGAATGAAACCTTCGGAAACGTGATTTTCTCATCAGATAAGATCCAGGAGACTTGGACCCTCCATCAAGAAAGCCATGAGGTGCTCACGAGGGTAGGGGGTGCCCCCCTAGGGCGCTCTCCCTGCCTCGTGGGCCCCTCAAAGCTCCACCGACGTACTTCTTCCTCCTATATATATCCATGACCCCCAAACGATCGGGGACGGAGCCAAAAATCTAATTCCACCGCCGCAACTTTCTGTATCCACGAGATCCCATCTTGGGGCATGTTCCGGAGCTCCGCCGGAGGAGGCATCAATCACAGAGGGCTTCTACATCATCATCCAAGCCCCTCCGATGAATTGTGAGTAGTTTACTTCAGACCTACGGTGTCCATAGCTACTAGCTAGATGGCTTCTTCTCTCCTTTTGGATCTCAATACAATGTACTCCCCTCTCTCGTGGAGATCTATTCGATGTAATCTTCTTTTTGCAGTGTGTTTGTTGAGACCGATGAATTGTGGGTTTATGATCAAGTCTATCTATGAATAATATTTGAATCTTCTCCGAATTCTTTTATGTATGATTGGTTATCTTTGTGAGTCTCTTCGAATTATCAGTTTGGTTTGGCCTACTAGATTGGTTGTTCTTGCCATGGGAGAAGTTCTTAGCTTTGGGTTCAATCTTACGGTGTCCTTTCCCAGTGACAGAAGGGGCAGCAAGGCACGTATTGTATTGTTGCCATCGAGGATAACAAGATGGGCTTTTTATCATATTGCATGAAACTATCCCTCTACATCATGTCATCTTGCTTAAGGCGTTACTCTGTTTTTAACTTAATATTCTAGATGCATGCTGGATAGCAATTGATGAGTGGAGTACTAGTAGTAGATGCAGAATCATTTCGGTCTATTTGTCTCGGACGTGATGCCTATATACATGATCATACCTAGATATACTCATAACTATGCTCAATTCTGTCAATTGCTCAACAGTAATTTGTTCACCCACCGTAGAATAGTTATGCACTTGAGAGAAGCCACTAGTGAAACCTATGGCCCCCGGGTCTCTTTCTCATCATATCAATCTCCATCACTTTATTATTGCTTTGCTTTTACTTTGCTTTTACTTTATTTACTTTGCATCTCTATACCAAAAATACCAAAAAATATTATTTATCATCTCTATCATATCTCACTTTCGTAAGTGACCGTGAAGGGATTGACAACCCCTAAGCGCGTTGGTTGCGTTGAGCTATTGTTTTTGTGTAGGTACGAGGGACTCGAGCGTAGCCTCCTACTGGATTGATACCTTGGTTCTCAAAAACTGAGGGAAATACTTATGCTACTTTGCTGCATCATCACTTCCTCTTCGGGGAAATCCAACGCAGTGCTCAAGAGGTAGCAAGAAGAATTTCTGGCGCCGTTGCCGGGGAGTCTGCGCAAAAGTCGACATACCAAGTACCCATCACAATCCCTATCTCCTGCATTACATTATTTGCCATTTGCCTCTCGTTTTCCTCTCCCCCACTTCACCCTTGCCGTTTTATTCGCCCTCTCTCTCTATCCTCCCTCTCTATTTGCCTCTTTTGCCCGTTTGCTCTTGTTTGCTCATGTGTTGGATTGCTTGTTTGTCACGATGGCTCTACCTAGATTTGGTGATCTTCACCTTAAAAGGTTAGAGGAGATCGAAAACAACGTCAGGAAGTTTATTGTTTTGCAATTTTAGCATAATAATATCTTTAGAAATGAGCTTAAGGAACAAAAAAATTTCATGAATTATATGAATAAAGAGCTCGATGATATGTCTAAAGAATTTGATGGTATAAGATCCCAAATTGCCCATCTTGAAAAATTAACTGCTGAAATTTCGGATATGCAAGCTACCTTAGTCAATAAGATGGCTGCTAAACCGGATTCCTATGAAAATAACGATGAAGATCTAAAATTTATTGATGTGTCCCCTATTAAATCTTTGTTTTGCAATATGAATCTTGATAATGATGGGACTGAATATGATCCACCTTTACCTAGAAGGCGTTCTAAGAATTCGGAATTTGTTGATCTTGATGCTAAATTTGATAAAAGTGGGATTGAAGAAATTAAAACCCTAGATATTGCTAAACCCACTATTATGGATTTCAAGGAATTTAACCATGAAAATTGCTCTTTGATTGATTGTATTTCCTTGTTGCAATCCGTGCTAAAATCTCCTCACACGTATAGTCAAAATAAAGCGTTTACTAAACATATCATTGATGCCTTGATGCAATCTTATGAGGAAAAGCTTGAATTGGAAGTTTCTATCCCTAGAAAACTTTATGATGAGTGGGAACCAACTATTAAAATTAAAATTAAAAATTATGAGTTTTATGCTTTGTGTGATTTGGGTGCTAGTGTCTCTACTATTCCCAAAACTTTGTGTGATTTACTAGCTTTCCGTGATTTTGATGATTGCTCTCTAAACTTGCATTTTGCGGATTCCACTATTAAGAAACCTATGGGAAGAATTAATGATGTTCTTATTGTTGCTGATAGGAATTATGTACCCGTAGATTTTATCGTTCTTGATATAGATTGCAATCCTTCTTGCCCTATTATTCTTGGTAGACCTTTCCTTAGAACGGTTGGTGCAATTATTGATATGAAGGAAGGGAATATTAGATTTCAATTTCCATTAAAAAGGGCATGGAACACTTCCCTCGAAAGAAAATAAAATTACCTTATGAATCTATCATGAGAGCCACTTATGGATTGCCTACCACTAGTGCAGAACCGGGCAATAGCACCGGTTCGTAAGGCCCTTTAGTGTCGGTTCCATAACCGGCACTAAAGTGTGGTCACTAAAGGCCCCCCCCTTTAGTACCGGTTCAGCACGAACCGGTGCTAAAGGGCAACCACGTGGCACGAGCCAGCTCCGGGGGCCGGGAGCCCTTTAGTACCGGTTGGTAACACCAACCGGTACTAAAATGTTTGGGTTTTTTTTGGTTTTATGATTTATTTTTCATTTAATTTTGTGTTTTCCATTTTAATTCTTTTTCGTTTGCTGGTATTTTACGATACTACACATTGT
>NC_041392.1:91988044-91993700 GCF_002162155.2 Triticum dicoccoides | reverse complement strand
ATTTCTAGTAGAACCAATCATATATATATCATCAATGTCTCACAAACCACCATATTAATTCACACATACACACATGTATAGCTGTATAAAATTTCTCCTACATATGCATGTTGCCTTCGGAGCCAGTGGCATTAGCCTAATTGGTGCCTTCGGAGCATGATGACAATTGGAAGTGGTTCATGACCTGGTCAATGGGGGCGGTAGCGGGTAATAGTATTCTCCCTTCGGATTTATGACCCAGTCGAGCAAAAATCCCACTATTTCCTCTTGAAGTGCTTCTACGCGCTCCGTTTCTAGGAGCTTGTCCTGCACCTCTTTGAACTGTTAAGAAGGAGATCAATATGCATGTGTATTAGTTGTGTGACTAGATATCGATAATGGTGTAAAAATTGTGAATAGTGTTCTGACAAGCGTACCCATTCCTGTCTTTGAGATCTGCTCCTTTCGGACGCCATCATGCGAATGTTCTCGCAAACGCAGAATGCACACAGATCAGTCCCCTGCGCCTGCTTCAGGGCCTTTATTATGAGAATGGAATTTAATTTGATCAGATAATAATTAATCAAGCATGATAATTAAAGAGATGGCAGATAGCTAGCTAGCTAGTACTACTTAATTACTTACCTTGGGTCAAAACCATTTCAGTTGTCGTTTCCATTCGCCTTCCGTGACACTGATGAACCTTGCCCAAGCCCTGCCGCCGACAAAGAAAATGAATAAAGGGGTTATTAAATAGTTCATATCATGAAATGACGAACTAAATAGGCCGAGATATATAGTTAATAATGATTGAAATTACCTGTTGACTATCCCAAACAAGATGTTATAGTCACTATTTGCTTTGAGTAGTGAGTCCAGTATTTGAACTGTTTCGGCGTCAACTTTAATGATACACAAGATCTAATGAAATCTGCATGCACACACGTTTGCATGTCTTAATTAAGTGGGCATATGTAAGCAAAAACATGTAGCTAGCTAGTAGGCAAAAACAGCGAATTTGTAGTACAAGAAAGTGTGACTCACTGGAAGTTGTAAGGAAGTAGTATATCTTCATTGTATTTGAGGCGCTTCAAGAACTCTAGCATGCTGTCCTCTACCTGCTTTTCATAATGCTTGTTTATTTTCCATGTGTATTCATTAACGGTGTTTGGGTCAATGAACCCAATGCCATAGCGTCCACCTTTTCTCATTTCATACATGTTCATCCTGCATAATACCACAGAAAAGAATATAGTGAGGATAATTACAGGTAATGATTGATCAAAAGGATCACTACAGCTAGCTTGAGGCTTCAATTACATAAAGAAATCACTTACAGACAATAGCAACTGACGATAGATTTGTCGAGTGCGTCTTGATTGTATAACTGAAACAGTTCAAAATACTCAACGGTCACAGCATTCTCATGGTAGTAATGATCCTTCTTGACTTGCACCATGAGGGACTCTCGATCGGATCTCTTGGTAATGTCCATGTACCATTGATGCAATTCATACATTCTCGTTGGGAGCTTCTTGACCTCTTCTGGCTTGACCAAAGGTTGGCCCCGGGCATATTTCCGTTTTATTTCCTCCTCTGTAAGCACAGGCATGTCCTCGATCTCGAGGAGTTGTCCAACAGTGATGTTGAGAGTTTTAGCCTGCATTATATGCTCCTGGGTTATTACCACATCGCCCACCTCGGGAACGTAAACTGTTTGCCCACAATAATATTGGGCGCGCATACTGTCACGTGTTGTTCGCGGCACAACAAGCGGGGGGATCGATTGCGCCGCCTGTTCTCCCAGCTGGGCAACGGTTTTCTCGCATTTTTTGACAGCTGCTTGTTGTTTGCTCGAGCTCGAGCTCGCCTTCTTCTGTAGACGTTGTCGATGTAACTTCCTGATGTGGCGCTCATAGTCTGTGTCAACAGGCTTAGGAGCTGGTGGTTGAGCCATACGAATGAAGTGGTCAACTACTTCCACAGGCACTTTCTCCCTTGGCGGCGGTGGCGGTTTCGGTCCAAAATGGGCGTCGACTTCTGCTCACACTATGGCATTGGTTTGCTCCTCGGTCCTGTCGTAAGCCCTCTCAGGAAGAGGAGTAGTGAGGTTTGGACCATATTTATATCGCTTGCCTCCGCCTGTACTTCCTGTACTATGACCTCGACTCGTACCGCTCCGCACCATAGCTGCGGGTGTCTCTTCTGCGATTGCTGAGGCGGCGGAGACGGCTGACGGGGCTGAGTTGGACGAGGAGGAGTGGCCTGAAGCTGTGCCGGACTTGTAGTGGCCTGAGGTTGTGCCGGACTTGGAGGAGGAGTGGACGTCTAATGCTGTGTCGGACTTGGAGGAGGAGTAGCCTGACACTTTGCCGGACTTGGAGGAGGAGGAGTGGCCTCACGCGTTGGTGGACTTGGAGGAGCGGGAGTCTGCTGACTCGGTGGCGGACTTCGACGAGGAGTCGGGTGACGCGGTGTCGGTGGCCTTCGAAAGATGATGCAATCCTTTCTCCATAGGATGATACAATGTTTGGCATCTCCGAGTGTGTGCTCCTCGTCACCTCCAGGAATGTCAAGCTCTAGCCCCGAATATTGGTCCACCACCTCATCAACCACGACACGAGCATAGCCTGCTGGAATCGGGTTGCAATGGAAGGTTGCATCGGGGGAATTTGTATAAGCAACGCCGTCCGCCACCTTCAAGGATATGTTCTTAATTTTGAAGTGTAGCTCGCAGTTAGTGTTCTCCGTGATATCATCCACGGGGTATCTATCCAGCATTGCGTCAAACGGGGCGGAACCCACGCTGCTTCTTGGCATGGATGGGGCGGTGGTATCCAATGCTAGATCATCCGCTAGCTGCTGCAGCTGCTGAGACCCCCTTTGCTGGCTAAGTGAGTCAATCTGCTCCTGCTGCCGCTGGAATTTGATTGCCAAGTCCGCGTGTGCTGATTCTAGGCCTTGAAGGCGTTCATAGTCGAGCTTCCTCTGCTCCTCCTCCATCTTCCTCTTCTTCTCCTCCGCAATCTTATTTCTCGCACTGGTTCTGTAGTCGGCATTCCAGTCCGAAAACCCCTCATACCACGGAATAGCGCCCATGCCTCGTGTTCTTCCCGGGTGTTCAGGATTTCCCAGGGCACGCGTAAGCTCGTCGTTCTCTATGTTGGGCTCGAACAACCCGGATTGAGCCTCTTCTATTGCAACAAGTAGCTTATCTTCGGCTCCGTCCAGACATGCCTTCTTGGAAACTTTGCCTGTCTTCGGGTCCAACTCCCCCCCATGCGCATAGAACCAAGTCCTGCACCTGGGGGGCCAGCTCAATGTTTCTGGAGTGACACTTGCATCCAGCATCTCTTTCTCAGACTTATCCCACTTAGGCATTCCCACCGCATAGCCACTTGGCCCCAGCTTATGGAACTTATCCTTTTTTGCGGCATTGGCCTTGTTTATTCTTGACTGTTCCTTAGATAATTCTGAATCCTTGAATTTCACGAAATCGTCCCAATGAGCACTTTGATTCTCTAGTGTTCCCTTGAATACTGGAGTCTTCCTTCCTCCCTTGACGTACTTGTCCCATTCACGATTCTTGTGGTTCTTGAATGCAACCGCCATCTTCCTAAGAGCAGCGTCCTTGACTTTCTGCACATCTGCTTCTGTGAAATGATATGGTAGGGTGAAATGTTCCATGAGAGTATCCCAAAGCAGACTTTTTGTCTGTCGTCGACAAAAGTAAGATCTGGACGTGGCTTTGCTGGCTCTCTCCATTGTTGAAGGGAGATCAGGAGTTGGTCCTTCACAAGAACTACGCACTGACGAACGAACTTGTCCGCAATCTTCTTAGGCGCCAATGGTTCGCCATTAGGTTTGATTGCCTCGATATTATACTTTACGCTCTCCTTCAACTTTTTGTTCGGGCCTCGTTTCGTCCTGTTGCCTGAAGATTTGCTCGATCCGGATGGCTGAAAGAAGAAAGATCGATTCGTTAATATATCTTCAACTCATTTAAAACATGTGATGATCACCAGATTCCTGCTTATATAAATATATATACCTCTCCGGTGTTGTCATAATCGTAGTTCATGACTTCATCAATTCGGTCGTCGCGATCGAATATCATATGACCCTCTCCGATGTTGTTTAGAAATTCGGAGCCGTCATAATCTTCTTCATTCTGATCATCATCTGGCCCGCGTATTATATCGAACATGGTCTGTTCTCCCTCTCTGTTGGTATTGTCCACCATAACTTTTATTTAACTATGCCAAAAGAAATATAAAACAATTTAGTATTCAAATTACATCGTCTCGAATAATAGATATAATCTCGAATACATCGTCTCGAATAATAGATATAATCTCGAATACGTCGTCTCGAATAATAGATATAATCTCGAATACATCGTCTCGAATAATAGATATAATCTCGAACATCGTCTCGAATAATATATAATCTCGAATACATCATCTTGAATATTATATATCGAGTACATCACTGGCTAGATAGCTAATAAAGATCGAATACTACAGAAGAATCTAGGACACTCGCGGTTCCTGCGGTGCGGGCGGTGGACACCCAAAGAGAAGGAACCCTCACAGGATCATAGCTGAAGTGAGATCCCTGAAGAAACTGCCAGGTATTGGAGAACCTGCCGCCCTCTAACGCAACCATGTAGCGATGGACGTGCTCGTCCTCCTCCCTGACACGGCGACGTACCACCTCCGGCGGGGCCGGCTCCCTCCGCACCGAAACTGGCCGACGCGAACGCCACCAAATGAGATCAGGGTCGACTACGAGACCCGGGGCCGGGTTCCTCATCAAGCGGCACGCCCTTCCAGGCAGCACCTCCCAGTGCCAGCCCGGCGGAGCCCAGTCCCGGACATGGGTCAGTCGGACGTCGTCGCGGATGGGTCGACGGCGAGGATGCGGGCCGGGCATCGTCGAGAACAAATAGTAGCTATATGCCCGCAAAAAGTAACATTTTTTCAATGATTGGATTTTGATAACTAAAATTTCTAACATTTCTATATAACTAACATTTCTATAACATTTCTAATATTTCTAGAACTAAAAAAAAGAAAAATTTCTAACTTTTTATAACTATTTCTATAACTAAAAAACAGAAAAATTCCTAACAATTCTAACTTTTTTATAACTATTTCTATAACTAAAAAACAGAAAAGTTTCTAACAATTCTAACATTTCTAACTATTCTAACATTTCTAACTATTTCTAAAAAACAGAAAAATTTCTAACAATTTCTAAAAAACAGAAAAATTTCTAACAATTCTAACTTTTTTATAACTATTTCTATAACTAAAAAACAGAAAAATTTCTAACAATTCTAACATTTCTAACTATTCTAACACTTCTAACATTTCTAAATATTCTAACAATTCTAGCATTTCTAACTATTTCTAAAAACAGAAAAATTTCTAACAATTTCTAAAAAACAGAAAAATTTCTAACTATTTGTGTAACTAAAAAACAAAAAATGTATGTGTGTGTGTGTGCGCTCACCGGCGAGGCAAGAGGCGACGGGGGGCGGCGACGGGGACGGCGACGGGCGCGGCGACGATGGGGATGACGACGACGGGGACAGGGACGGGGCGGCGATGACGGGGATGGGGACGTACGGGCCTGGGCGGCGACGACGACGGGGACGTACGGGGCGGCGACG
>NC_041392.1:91962449-91987554 GCF_002162155.2 Triticum dicoccoides | reverse complement strand
ACGCGGGACGGGCCGGGACGGGGCGGCGGTGACGACGGGGACGGGGACGACGGAGCGGCGACGACGGGGACGGGGCGGCGACGGGGGCGGCGACGAGGGATGGAGACGTACGGGGGGCGCGACGGGCGACTGTGCAGAGGAGAAGAAGCAGATGAGAAACTAAAATTTTCGTAAGTGTTGTTTAT
The DNA here is from genome assembly GCF_002162155.2 of Triticum dicoccoides. NCBI lineage: Eukaryota > Viridiplantae > Streptophyta > Magnoliopsida > Poales > Poaceae > Triticum > Triticum dicoccoides. The sequence continues at coordinate 91,987,369 of NC_041392.1, read as the reverse complement.
ATAGGAGGGGCCTTTAGTACCGGTTCGAGCCACCAACCGGTACTAAAGGCCTGTTTGGCCAGGCCAAGCGGCGGGAAGCGACCCCCTTTAGTACCGGGTGGTGGCTCCAACCGGTACTAAAGGCCCCCCCTTTAGTACCGGTTGGTGCCACCACCCGGTACTAAAGGGGGTGCGCTGGCGCAGGTGCGGTGCGGCAAGTTTAGTCCCACCTCGCTAGCCGAGGGGCGACCGCACTGGTTTATAAACCCCTGTGCGGTAGCTCTCTCGAGCTCCTCTCCAAAGCAGGCCTACTGGGGCTACATGTTCTGCGCTGGCCTGTTGGCCTACTGGGCCTTTGCGGGCCTACATCCTGGCCCAATAACAGGTTGGGTTTCTAGTCGTATGCCGGCCGCTTTGGCCTAGTAGGCGGGTTTTTTTTATTTTTTTTGCTTTATTTATTTTTGAGTTTTTTTTTGTGTATTTAGAGTTTCTTTGTGAATATTTTTGCTTTAGGTACAAAAAATTACAAACTTTCTGTTAGTGCCCGTAGTTTTCAAATTTGAATAGTTTAAATTTTGAATTATTTGAAATTAGTGTGAATCACTAGTTTGTGAATAACTTAACTTTAAAAACAGTAAAGGCATGAAAAAATTTGTTTGCACATAAAATTTCTTCGCGTTTCAAATGCCAAAACACATAATTAACTACCCTAACTATTACAGAGATTCCCTTCTGGGTGTGAAACACAGAAGAAAGTGATGATAGTGAAGCCGATCACATCCCAGATCTTTGGGTGTGAAACTTTTTCTTCGCGTGTGTCCCTTTGCGCCGTAACCATGGAAAATGTTCATCATTTAACGGGATGCTCGGGTCAATATTCACTGTGAATGGAGCAATTTCATCAAACTTTTCATAATCTTCTGACTTGTCTGTCTTGTCATCCACTCCCACGATGTTTCTCTTCCCAGAAAAAACTATGTGCCTCTTTGGCTCATCGTACGATGCATTCGCTTCCTTATCTTTTCTTTTTCTTGGCTTGGTAGACATGTCCTTCACATAGAAAACCTGTGCCACATCATTGTCTAGGACGAATGGTTCGTCTGCATACGCAATATTGTTGAGATCCACTGTTGTCATTCCATACTGCGGGTCTTCCGTTACCCCGCCTCGTGTCATATTAACCCATTTGCACCGAAACAAAGGGAGCTTCAAACCACGTCGATAGTCAAGTTCCCATATGTCCTGTATATAACCATAATATGTTTCCTTTCCCGTCTTGGTTTCTGCATCAAAGCGGACACCACTGTTTTGGTTGGTGCTCTTCTTATCTTGGGAGATCGTGTAAAATGTATTACCATTTATCTTGTACCCTTTGAAAGTCATTATATTCGAAGATGGTAACTGGGACAGCAAGTACAGGTCATCTTCAATAGAGGTGTCATGCATGGTACGTGTCTGCAACCAGCTGGCGAAACTCCTGGTTTGTTCACGTGTAATCCAGTCATCAGACCGCTCCGGGTGTTTGGAGCGTAGCAAATTCTTGTGTTCATCCAGATACGGAGCCACCAAGGCGGAATTCTGTAGAACTGTGTAGTGTGCTTCAGTGAGAGAATGTCCGTCCATACATATTATTTGTTCCCCTCCTAGCGTGCCTTTTCCATCCAGTCTGCCCTTATGCCGCGATTTAGGAACACCAATCGGCTTAAGGTCTGGAATAAAGTCAATACAAAACTCAATGACCTCCTCATTTTGACGGCCCTTGGAGATGCTTCCTTCTGGCCTAGCACGGTTATGAACATATTTCTTTAAGACTCCCATGAACCTCTCAAAGGGGAACATATTGTGTAGAAATACAGGACCCAAAACTTTAATCTCTTCGCATAGGTGAATTAGGACGTGCGTCATGATGTTGAAGAAGGATGGTGGGAACACCAACTCGAAACTGACAAGACATTGCACCAAATCATTCTCTAACCTTGGTATGATTTCTAGATCGATTACCTTCTGAGAGATTGCATTGAGAAATGCACATAGCTTCACAATGGCTAATCGAACATTTTCTGGTAGAAGCCCCCTCAATGCAACCGGAAGCAGTTGCGTCATAATCACGTGGCAGTCATGAGACTTTAGGTTCTGGAATTTTTTCTCTGCCATGTTTATTATTCCCTTTATATTCGACGAGAAGCCAGACGGTGCCTTAATACTGAGCAGGCATTCAAAGAAGATTTCCTTCTCTTCTTTGGTAAGAGCGTAGCTTGCATGACCCTGATGTATGCCGTCTTTTCCGTGCATACGTTGCTGGTCCTCTCGTGCCTCAGGTGTATCTTTTGTCTTCCCATACACGCCCAAGAAGCCAAGCAGGGTCACACAAAGATTCTTCGTCACGTGCATCACGTCGATTGCAGAGCGGACCTCTAGGTCTTTCCAATAGGGCAGGTCCCAAAATATAGATTTCTTCTTCCACATGGGTGCGCGTCCGTTAGCGTCATTCGGAACAGGTTGTCCACCAGGACCCTTTCCAAAGACCACCTTCAAATCCTTGACCATATCATGTACATCAGCACCAGTACGGTGGCGAGGCTTCGTCCGGTGATCCGCCTCACCTTTGAAATGCTTGCCTTTCTTTCTTACGGGATACCTGCTCGGAAGAAATCGATGATGTCCCAGGTACACATTCTTCTTACAATTAGCCAAATATATACTGTCGGTATCGTCCAAATAGTGCGTGTATGCGCGGTATCCCTTGTTTGTCTGTCCTGAAAGGTTACTGAGAGCAGGCCAATCATTGATGGTCACGAATAGCAACGCCTTTAGGTCAAATTCTTCCCCCATGTGCTCATCCCACGCATGTACACCTGTTCCATTCCACAGTTGTAAGAGTTCTTCAACTAATGGCCTTAGGTACACATCAATGTCGTTGCCGGGTTTCTTAGGGCGTTGGATGAGTACTGGCATCATAATGAACTTCCGCTTCATGCACAACCAAGGAGGAAGGTTATACAAACATAGAGTCACAGGCTAGGTGCTATGGTTGCTGCTCTGCTCCCCAAAAGGATTAATGCCATCTGCGCTTAGACCAAACCATACACTCCTTGCGTCATCTGCAAACTCCTTCCCGTACTTTCTTTTGATTTTTCTCCACTGCGACCGATCAGCGGGTACTCTCAACTTTCCGTCTTTCTTACGGTCTTCTCTGTGCCATCGCATCGCCTTGGCATGCTCTTTGTTTTGGAACAAACGTTTCAACCGTGGTATTATAGGAGCATACCACATCACCTTGGTAGGAATCTTCTTCATGGGGCGCTCGCCCTCGACATCACCAGGGTCATCGCGGCTGATCTTATAGCGCAATGCACCACATACCGGGCAAGCGTTCAAATCCTCGTACTCACCACGGTAGAGGATGCAATCACTAGGGCATGCATGTATCTTCTGCAACTCTAACCCTAGAGGGCAGACAACCTTCTTTGCTTCGTACGTACTCTCGGGCAATTCGTTGTCCTTTGGAAGCATATCCTTTATCATTACCAGCAACTTTCCAAATCCCTTGTCAGATACACCATTCTCTGCCTTCCATTGCAGCAATTCTAGTGTGGTGCCCAACTTTTTCTTGTCACCTACGCAATTCGGGTACAACAATTTTTTGTGATCCTCTAACATGCGCTGCAACTTCTTCTTCTCCAAATCACTTGCGCAGTTTCTCTTTGCATCGGCAATGGCCCGACCTAGATCATCAACGGGCTCATCTGATGCCTCTTCTTCAGCTTCTTCCCGCATTGCCGGCTCAACTTCTTCCCGCATTATAGGCTCAGCTTCTTCCCCCATTCTTGTATCATCGTATTCAGGGAACCCATGGCCAGGATAGCTGTCGTCATCCTCTTCTTCTTCATTGTCTTCCATCATAATCCCTCTTTCTCTATGCTTGGTCCAAACATTATAGTGGGGCATGAAACCGGACTTAAACAGGTGGACGTGAATGATTCTTGACGTAGAGTAATTGTGACCATTCTTACAGCGAGCACATGGACAAGGCATAAAACCATCCGCCCGCTTGTTTGCCTCAGCCGCAAGCAGAAAAGTATGCACGCCCTCAACAAACTGGGGAGAGCATCGGTCATCGTACATCCATTGCCGGCTCATCTTCATTACACAACGCCGAATAGACCAAATTAATACAAGTTCATACATAAAGTTCATACAACACTTAAATGCAACAAACAAATAACTCTCTAGCTAAAGCATTTAAATGCAACAACAAATATGATCAAGATGGCAACTAAGGTAACAATGGATCCAACAGCATAATGATACCAAGCCTCACTATCGATGGCATATTTTCTAATCTTTCTAATCTTCAAGCGCATTTTCTCCATCTTGATCTTGTGATCATCGACGACATCGGCAACATGCAACTCCAATTCCATCTTCTCCCCCTCATTCTTTTCAATTTTTCTTTCAAGTACTCATTTTCTCTTTCAACTAAATTTAACCTCTCGACAATAGGGTCGGTTGGAATTTCCGGTTCACATACCTCCTAGAAAAAATTTCTATGTCAACTTGATGGGCATAATTTGTCATAAACACGAAATGCAACTAGTTTTAAAAGAGAATATATATACCACATCTGAATCATAACAAGGACTAGGGCCGACGGGGACGGATATCAAAACCATGGCACTATATGTATAACAAACAACGTACGGGTAAGATAATTATACGAGTAACTATATATCCAAATCACACAAACATCAATTTTTATATAAAATTTCATGAACAAGAGGCTCACCACAAGGTGGTGCCGGCAACGGGACGGTGCGGGCGATCGACGGTGGTTACGACGGAGATTTAGAAGGCACTAAGTAAACCACACCTACATATGCAAACTAAGTGTTATTTTGACCTCAAATTGCATATAAATCAAATACTAGAACACACATATATATATCCTCCAAAATTACTAAACTCACAAATTAATCACTATATAAAGCATTGCAAGAGCTAATCTAGCAATGAGAGATGAAAGGACAAATTTGCTAACCTTTGTGATCATTTGAATGGATGGGGGCCTTCAAATCTTGACAAATTTTGGGCAAAATGTGTGATGAGCTCGAGAGGAAGAGGGGAAGAACAGAGAGGAGAGGGGAAAGGGGAAGAACAGAGCGAGCTCGGGTGGACGAAGGGTTTATGTAGGACGACCTTTAGTACCGGGTCGTGCCAAGAACCGGTACTAAAGGGGCTGGAGGGGCCTCAGTCTGACAACATCCTGCCACCACTCTCATTAGTACTGGTTCGTGGCACGAACCGGTGCTAAAGGTTCGCCACGAACCGGTACTAATGAAAGCGGCCCGGCTAGCCGTTGGAACTGGCACTAATGTATACATTAGTGTTGGCTCAAATACAAACCGGCACTAATGTGCTTCACGTTTGACCCTTTTTCTACTAGTGTACCAAAGATGGCAATACCTAGATCTATTCTTGCTTGTTATGCCTAGCTAGGGGCGTTAAACAATAGCGCTTGTTGGGAGGCAACCCAATTTTATTTTTTATTCCTTGCCTTTTGCTCCTGTTTAGTAATAAATAAATTATCTAGCCTCTGTTTTGGTTGTGTTTTTTGTGTTTAATTAGTGTTTGTGCCAAGTAGAACCGTTGGGAAGACTTGGGGAAAGTCTTGTTGAACTTGCTGTAAAAAACAGAAACTTTAGCGCTCACGAGAACTGCTGTAATTTTTATTTGGAAAGTGATATTTAGTTAATTATTTTTGAAGATGATTAATAGATAAATTCCTCACGTCCAGAAATTTATTTTAGAATTTTTGGGGTTCCAGATCTTGCGCTAGCTACAGATTACTACAGACTGTTCTGTTTTTGACAGATTCTGTTTTTCGTGTGTTGTTTCCTTATTTTGATGAATCTATGGCTAGTAAAATAGTTTATAATACATAGAGAAGTTGGAATACAGTAGGTATAACACCAATATAAATAAGAATGAGTTTATTACAGTACCTTGAAGTGGTCTTTTGTTTTCTTTCGCTAACAGAGCTCACGAGTTTTCTACTTTAAGTGTTGTGTTGTGAAGTTTTCAAGTTTTGGGTAAAGATTTGATGGATTATGGAACAAGGAGTGGAAAGAGCCTAAGCTTGGGGATGCCCATGGCACCCCCAAGATAATCTAAGGACACCTAAAAGCCAAAGCTTGGGGATGCCCCGGAAGGCATCCCCTCTTTCGTCTACTTCTATCGGTAACTTTACTTGGAGCTATATTTTTATTCACCACATGATATGTGTTTTGCTTGGAGCGTCTTTTATGATTTGAGTCTTTGATTATTAGTTTACCACAATCATCCTTGCTGTACACACCTTTTTAGAGAGCCATACATGATTTGGAATTTGATAGAATACTCTATGTGTTTCACTTATATCTTTTGAGCTTTATAATTTTGCTCTAGTCCTTCACTTATACCTTTTAGAGCACGGTGCTGGATTTGTTTTATAGAAACTATTGTTCTCCCATGCTTCACTTATATTATTTTGAGAGTATTAATAGCATGGTAATTTGCTTAAAATCCTAATATGCTTGGTATGCAAGATTAATAATAAAACTTTCTTATGAGTGTGTTGAATACTAAGAAAAGTTTGATGCTTGATGATTGTTTTGATATATGGAGGTAATAATATCAAAGTCATGCTAGTTGAGTAGTTGTGAAATTGAGAAATACTTGTGTTGAGGTTTGCAAGTCCCGTAGCATGCACGTATGGTAAACGTTATGCAACAAATTTGAAACATGAGGTGTTATTTGATTGTCTTCCTTATGAGTGGCGGTCGGGGACGAGCGATGGTCTTTTCCTACCAATCTATCCCCCTAGGAGCATGTGCGTAGTTCCGAGGTTTTTTATGACTTGTAGATTTTTGCAATAAGTATGTGAGTTCTTTATGACTAATGTTGAGTCCATGGATTATACGCACTCTCACCCTTCCACCCTTGCTATCCTCTTCGGTACCGTGCATTACCCTTTCTCACATTGAGAGTTGGCGCAACCTTCGCCGGTGCATCCAAACCCCGTGATATGATACACTCTTTCACACATAAACCTCCTTATATCTTCCTCAAAACAGTCACCATACCTACCTATTATGGCATTTCCATAGCCATTCCGAGATATATTGCCATGCAACTTTCCATCATTCTGTTCATCATGACACATTCATCATTGTCATATTGCTTAGCATGATCATGTAGTTGGCATAGTATTTGTGGCAAAGCCACCATTCATAATTCTTTCATACATGTCACTCTTGGTTCATTGCATATCCTGGTACACCGCCGGAGGCATTCACATAGAGTCGTCTTTGTTCTAGTATCGAGTTGTAATCATTGAGTTGTAAATAAATAGAAGTGTGATGATCATCATTATTAGAGCATTGTCCCAAGTGAGGAATAAAAAAAAAGAGAAAGGCCATAAAAAAAGAGAAGGCCCAAAAAAATGAGAGAAAAAGAGAGAAGGGACAATGTTACTATCCTTTTACCACACTTGTGCTTCAAAGTAGCACCATGATCTTCATAGTAGAGAGTCTCTCATGTTATCACTTTCATATACTAGTGGGAATTTTTCATTATAGAACTTGGCTTGTATATTCCAACAATGGGCCTCCTCAAGTGCCCTAGGTCTTCGTGAGCAAGCAAATTGGATGCACACCCACTAGTTTCTTTTGTTGATCTTTCATACATTTGTAGCTCTAGTGCATACGTTGCATGGCAATCCCTACTCCTTGCATTAACATCAATCTGTGGGCATCCCCATAGCCCATTTATTAGCCTCGTTGATGTGAGACTTTCTCCTTTTTTTTCTTCTCCACATAACCCCCCTTCATTATATTCTATTCCACCTATAGTGCTATGTCCATGGCTCACGCTCATATATTGCGTGAAAGTTTATAGGTTTGAGATTACTAAAGTATGAAACAATTGCTTGGCTTGTCCTCGGGGTTGTGCATGATGATAGCATTCTTGTGTGACGAAAATGAAACATGACTAAACTATATGATTTTGTAGGGATGAACTTTCTTTGGCCATGTTATTTTGAGAAGACATAATTGCTTAGTTAGTATGCTTGAAGTATTATCATTTTTATGTCAATATGAACTTTTGTCTTGAATCTTTCGGATCTGAATATTCATACCACAATTAAGAAGAATTACATTAAAATTATGCCAAGTAGCACTCCGCATCAAAAATTATGTTTTTATCATTTACCTACTCGAGGACGGGCAGGAATTAAGCTTGGGGATGCTTGATACGTCTCCAACGTATCTATAATTTTTGATTGCTCCATGCTATACTATCTACTATTTTAGACATTATTGGGCTTTATTTTCCACTTTTATATTATTTTTCGGACTAACCTATTAACCGGAGTCCAAACTAACCTATTAACCTATTAACAGGGCCCAGAATTGCTGTTTTTGCCTGTTTCAGGGTTTCAAAGAAAAGGAATATCAAACGGAGTCCAAACGGAATGAAACCTTCGGAAACGTGATTTTCTCATCAGATAAGATCCAGGAGACTTGGACCCTCCGTCGAGAAAGCCACGAGGTGCTCACGAGGGTAGGGGCGCCCCCCCTAGGGCGCGCCCGCTGCCTCGTGGGCCCCTCGAAGCTCCACCGACGTACTTCTTCCTCCTATATATATCCACGTACCCCCAAACGATCGGGGACGGAGCCAAAAACCTAATTCCACCACCGCAACTTTCTGTATCCATGAGATCCCATCTTGGGGCCTGTTCCGGAGCTCCGCCGGAGGAGGCATCGATCACGGAGGGCTTCTACATCATCATCCAAGCCCCTCCGATGAATTGTGAGTAGTTTACTTCAGACCTACGGGTCCATAGCTAGTAGCTAGATGGCTTCTTATCTCTTTTTGGATCTCAATACAATGTTCTCCCCTCTCTCGTGGAGATCTATTCGATGTAATCTTCTTTTTGCGGTGTGTTTGTTGAGACCGATGAATTGTGGGTTTATGATCAAGTCTATCTATGAATAATATTTGATTCTTCTATGAATTCTTTTATGTATGATTGGTTATCTTTGCAAGTCTCTTCGAATTATCAGTTTGGTTTGGCCTACTAGATTGGTTGTTCTTGCCATGGGAGAAGTGCTTAGCTTTGGGTTCAATCTTACGGTGTCCTTTCCCAGTGACAGAAGGGGCAGCAAGGCACGTATTGTATTGTTGCCATTGAGGATAACATGATGGGGTTTTTATCATATTGCATGAAACTATCCCTCTACATCATGTCATCTTGCTTAAGGCGTTACTCTGTTTTTAACTTAATACTCTAGATGCATGCTGGATAGCGGTCGATGAGTGGAGTAATAGTAGTAGATGCAGAATCATTTCTGTCTACTTGTCTCGGACGTGATGCCTATATACATGATCATACCTAGATATTCTCATAACTATGCTCAATTCTGTCAATTGCTCAACAGTAATTTGTTCACCCACCGTAGAATACTTATGCTCTTGAGAGAAGCCACTAGTGAAACCTATGCCCCCGGGTCTCTTTCTCATCATATCAATCTCCATCACTTTATTATTGCTTTTCTTTTACTTTACTTTTACTTTGCTTTTACTTTATTTACTTTGCATCTCTATACCAAAAATACCAAAAAAATATTATTTATCATCTCTATCAGATCTCACTTTCGTAAGTGAGCGTGAAGGGATTGACAACCCCTAAGCGTGTTGGTTGCGTTGAGCTATTGTTTTTGTGTAGGTACGAGGGACTCGAGCATAGCCTCCTACTGGATTGATACCTTGTTTCTCAAAAACTGAGGGAAATACTTACGCTACTTTGCTGCATCATCCCTTCCTCTTTGGGGAAATCCAACGCAGTGCTCAAGAGGTAGCATCATGGCCAACCTTTTCGCTTCGACATCTGGACCCGAAGGTGCGGAGTGTTTCCGAATAACCTAGCAGTAGAATATACCAGGGTATGCATGGGAACCAGGCGTAGGGGTCATAGTTGCTTGAACAGACAATGTGTATCCGGCTAGTTATGTTATATTACATTATGTAAGAAACATCTTCTAGAGAGAATACTTCCATTAAGGGTTCCTTTCCCTAGGTGTGCATGAGTTTAATGTGCATGTCCGAATTGTGATTGAAAAAATCATAGAGTAAGTAACTTATGGTGTTTCACAATGGAGTGAATGCGGAAACGTCTTTAATTCACCGACCGAATATTCCCTTAAGAACGCTAGCTTTCGGCTTCACCCAGTCTGAGGTACACATCCGGATGACCCGACAGTAACAATCACAGAGGTGCTCCCTTTATGCCCTAGCCAAACTAACGGGAACGAAGGGCATAAGCACAGGAGCCAGGCAACCCAGCTTGGCCAAAACTTAAGTCATATCGATGCATATAATGGCGAAGAAAAGGTACATATGGGAAGAACGCATATGTGGTGAGCTTGATGCTCAAAGAATAATAGCAAGCTTCTGTACAAGAAGCCCCCAGGTATAATGGACGTACATATTTGGAGATGTACGCATCAGGGGAGCATGGTCTAGCCGTACTAAAGCCGTAGGGCTAAAGAGCAAAACGAAAAGAGAGAAAAAAATAACATTAATAACAGGAGGAAGGAGACGAACACAGAGTTCGGTGCTAGGCATAGAATCATCGGAGTTTGGCCGCATTCCAGGGGTTCGACTCTAAGTGATTGTCTGACGCATCACGCAGGCGGTACGCTCCTCCGGTGAGAACTTCGTCAATGATGAAGGGACCCTCCCACTTGGGCTTGAGTTTGTCCTTTTTCTTCTTCGGCAGGCGTAGAACGAGTTCACCAACGTTATAAGTCTTGGCCCGCACTTCTCTGCTTTGATACCTGTGAGCCTGTTGTTGATAAAATGCGGAACGGGCTTTTGCGACGTCGCACTCCTCCTCCAGGGCATCTAAGCTGTCTTGCCAATCAAGCTCGGCCTCTCTCTCTCTCTTCGTACATGTGCACTCGAGGTGAGTCATGAATAATGTCGCAGGGTAACACTGCTTCCGCACCGTACACCATGAAGAAAGATGTATATCCAGTAGTGTGGTTGGGCGTGGTCCATAGCCCCCAGAGTATGGAGTCAAGTTCCTCCACCAGTGCTTGTCTGATTCTTTCAACAACCGCACTAGTCTAGGTTTGATGCCGCTCATAATAAGACCATTAGCCCGTTCGACTTGACCATTTGTCTGCGGGTGATAGACAGAGGCGTAATCGAGCTTAATGCCCAGATTAGCACACCAAGTTTTCACTTCATCGGCTATGAAATTGGAGCCATTATCGGTGATGATGCTGTGTGGAACACCATAACGGTGTACCACGCCAGATATGAAATCTATTATCAGCCCTACCTCAGCCGTTTTGACTAGTTTGGCCTCTATCCACTTAGTGAATTTATCCACCATGACCAGTAGATATTTTCTCTTATGGGTTTCTCCTTTAAGGGGTCCGACCATATCGAGTCCCCAGACCGTAAAAGGCCAAGTGATGGGGATTGTTTGTAAGGCAGTGGGGGGCATATGGCTTTGGTTGGCGAAGAGTTGGCATCCGACGCAATGTTGGACAAGGTCCTGTGCATCAGCTCGGGCCGTCGACCAATAAAACCCTGTACGAAAGGCCTTCCTAACAAGGGCCCGAGCTGCAGCGTGGTGCCTGCGGAGACCTGCATGAATCTCAGCCAGAAGATGTCGCCCCTCCTCTTCAGAGATACATCTTTGAAGGACTCCGGTAGCGCTTTTCTTATAGAGCTCTCCGTCATGAACCTTGTAGGCCTTCGAACGCCAGACAATGCAGCGGGCCTCATTCTGATCCTCGGGAAGCTCCTTCTTATTAAGGTAGGCCAGGAATGGTTCGGTCCATTGGGCAATGACTGCCATAATGAGATGGGCCGATGGTGTTATTTCGATGGTTGAACCTCTGACGGTATCGGTGTGTTCAGAATCTGGGGTTGTGTTTGGATCCGAACTAGTGTTGCCGCCCTCCCTCTGCCACACCACGGATGGCTTAAAAAGCCTTTCTAGAAAAATGTTAGGTGGGACGGGGTCGCGCTTAGCGCCTATGCGAGCAAGAACATCCGCCGCTTGATTACTTTCTCGGGCCACATGATGGAACTCGAGTCCCTTGAACCGAGCCGACATTTTTAGGATGACATTACGATAAGCTGCCATCTTCGGATCTTTGGCATCGAAGTCTCCATTTATTTGAGATATTGCGAGGTTTGAGTCCCCACACACTTCCAAGCGATGTATGCCCATGGAGACAGCCATCCGGAGACCATGCAATAAGGCCTCGTATTTGGCTGTGTTATTGGAGTCTGTGTATAGTATTTGGAGTAGGTACTGAACGACGTCTCCAGTATGGGACGTTAAAACGACGCCCGCTCCTAGTCCTGCCAGCATTTTGGAGCCATCGAAATACATAACCCAATTGGAATATGTGACGTACTCTTTAGGGAGTTCAGCCTCTGTCCATTCGGCGACGAAGTCAGCCAGTACTTGGGATTTAATAGCTCGACGTGGTTTATATGTAATGTCAAATGGGAGGAGCTCAATGGCCCATTTGGCAATTCGGCCCATGGCATCGCGGTTGTTTATTATGTCGTTGAGTGGTACTTCGGAAGCCACCATGATCGAACACTCCTGGAAGTAGTGTTGTAGCTTTCAGGATGCCATGAAGACCGCGTATGCTATCTTTTGATAATGGGGGTACCAGGATTTGCATGGTGTAAGGACAGTGGATACGCAGTATACTGGCTTTTGAAGCAGGAATTTGTGTTCGTCCTGTTCTCGTTCAACGACGAGTACGGCTCTCACCACCTGATGTGTTGCCGATATGTATAGCAATATGGGTTCGCTGATGTTTGGTGCAGCCAGGATTGGGTTGCTCGCTAGAACGGTTTTTATTTCTTCTAGTCCAGCTGTTGTCGCTTCCGTCCACTCGAAGTGATCGGTTCGCCGTAGAAGACGATAGAGTGGCAGTGCCTTTTCTCCCAATCTGGAGATAAAGCAGCTTAGAGCTTCCACGCAACCCGTGAGTTTTTGGACTTCTTTAAGGTCTATTGGCGTAGCCAATTGTGACAGAGCTTGGATTTTGGTTGGATTTGCTTCAATTCCTCTATTGGAAATGATGAAGCCCAGCAGCTTTCCTGTGGGGATGCCAAAAACACACTTTTCTGGATTGAGCTTAATGTCATATGCGCGGAGGTTGTCAAATGTGAGGCATATGTCGTCTATTAGTGTTTCGACGTGCCTTGTCTTGATTACGACGTCGTCCACATAGGCTTCAACTGTCTTTTCGATCTGTTTCTCCAGGCATGTTTGGATCATGCGTTGATAAGTGGCACCAACGTTCTTGAGCCCGAAGGGCATGTTGTTGAAGCAAAATGGCCCATATGGGGTGATGAATGCTGTTGCAGCTTGATCGGACTCCTTCATTTTAATTTGATGGCATCCGGAATATGCATCAAGGAAGCATAATGAGTCGTGTCCTGCGGTAGCATCAATGATCTGGTCAATGCGGGGGAGGGGGAAGGGATCCTTAGGGTAAGCCTTGTTGAGGTCTTTGAAATCGACGCACAGGCGCCATGAATTTTCCTTTGGAACCATCACTAGGTTTGCCAGCCAGTCCGGATGTTTTATTTCTCTAATGAATCCTACCTCAATTAGCTTCGCTAGCTCCTCCCCCATAGCTTGACGTTTGGGTTCAGAAAAGCACCGTAGTGTTTGCTTGACCGGTTTATATCCCATCATATTGAGGCTGTGTTCGGCCAACTCGCGTGGGATTCCTGGCATATCTGAAGGGTGCCAGGCGAATATATCCCAATTCTCGTGGAGGAACTCCCGTAGCGCGACGTCAACCGTTGGGTCTAGTTGTGCTCCAATGGATGTTGTCTTCTTGGGGTCCGTTGGATGGACTTGGAATTTGACTATTTCTTCAGCTGGTTTGAAGGAGGTGGATTTGGGTCATTTTTCTTGGACCACATCATCCCTGTCCATAGTGGAGCATAACGCGGTTAATTCTTCGGCCGCGAGGGCTTCAGATAATGCCTCGAGGGCCAATGATGCGGTTTTATTCTCGGCGTGGAGTGCTATGTACGGATCACTAGCTAGAGTGATTATACCGTTGGGCCCAGGCATCTTAAGATTCATGTATCCATAATGGGGTACTGCTTGGGAGCGTGTAAATGCATCTTGCCCTAAGAGGGTGTGATATCCGCTGTTGAAAGGGGCCACTTGGAAGGTTATTTCTTTGGACCGATAGTTCTTCGGTATGCCGAATACCACGTCGAGTGTGATTTTTCCCGCACACCATGCCTCCCGACTGGGAATGATTCCTCGGAAGGTCGTGTTGCTTTGCTCGATGCGGCTCCTGTCTATTTCCATTTTTTGTATTGTATCCTCATAGATGAGGTTTAGTCCTTGGTGAGCCAAAAGCCGTCCACAATTGGGCTGAGGACCAAGGCGGCTGGTGCTCGGACTATCCTGTATTTTGGGTCGTCGCCGGCATTAAAGGTTATCGCCGTGTCGTTCCAAGGGTGTATTGTTGCAATCTGGCAGACTTTGGCGAGTTCATGAAGTGCCCTTTTGCGCCTATTGTTTGAGGAGAATGTCTCGAAGACCGTCAATACTTTGAGGACGTCGTCTTCTAGGGGGTGTTGCTCTGGGGTATTCCTGGTGAGGATATCTTCACCACTCTTGGCCACCTGCCGGAGTATCCAACATACTCTAAGGCTGTGGGTTGGTATGCTATCCGGTGTTGTGTGTATTTTGCATGGCCCGTCGAGCCAGCCTTCCAGAACGGTTCCATGCCCCGTAACGGGCTTGTGTTTCTTTACCATTTGTCCCAGCGTGCCATGAGGGTGCATCCTTTTCGTCTGAACGAGGGGTTGAGTGGGGACTGCTGGTCCCCACCGTGCTGCCTGAGTTTTCTAGGCGCTTTCCATTGTGTTGTACTTCTGCATGATAGTTGCCAACTCAGCAAAGTGTAATATGTGACGGCGGTTGATGGTGTTGAGGATTCCCACGTCCGTGCAATTGTTGCGAAACACTGAGATCGCGTCTTCGTCGTGGCAATCTTTGATCTTGTTTTTGACAAGGAGGAATCCGGCCCAAAAGTGGTGGGCCAGAGGGGTTCATCCCTGTTTCAAGCAATGTCTTCAACCTAGTATTTTCATCAGCAATAGCAGTGGTATCCTCGACAGAGGGGTTAGTTACCACATCAACAGTTCAAGATATTGCAATAGTAGCAGCAGTAGAACATCCAGCAACAGAAGTAGCGTTGTCACGCTCAATGCATTTAAGACATGGTGGTTCAAATCCTTCCTGAGCGGAACTGATCTGTTTGGCGCGAAGTGACTCGTTTTCCTTTTGAAGATCTTCATGAGCCGCTCTCAACTTCTCAAGATCTTGCTTCCTTTGAAGATAATCATAGGAAAGCTTTTCATGAGTTGTTGAGAGCGTTTCATGACGACTTTCAAGTTCCTCATACTTAACATGAAGATTTTTTATGTCTTCAATTAAGGACTGAGTTCGAGTCATTTCAGCGTCTAACAGGTCATCGCTTTTGTCTAACAGTTTTTGAATATGTTCCATAGCTTTCTGTTGTTCAGTTGCAATTTTAGCAAGTATTTTGTAGCTGGGTTTGGAACCACAATCAGAGTCATCTTCACTGGATGTTTGATAGTGAGTAGTGTGTGTGTTAACCTTGGAACCACGTGCCATGAAGCAGTAGGTGGGAGCGGAGTAGTCCTTGTCATTTTCATCGGCGTCGGTGATGAAGCCATTGTCTTCAGTGTTGAAGATGGACTTGGCAACGTATGATGTAGCCAGACTTGCAACGCCAGAATCAGACTCCTCCTCAGACTCCACCTCCGCCTCCTCAGAAGAGGACTCCTCCTCTGAATCCATTTCCTTGCCAACGAACGCATGAGCCTTGCCAGATGAGCTCTTCTTGTGTGATGAAGACTTTGAGGAAGACTTGGAAGAAGACTTTGAGTATTTCTTCTTCTTCTTGTCATCAGAATCATACTCCTTGCTCTTCATCTTCTTGTTGTTCTCATTGTCCCACTATGGACACTCAGAGATGTAGTGGCCAGGTTTCTTGCATTTGTGGAATGTTCTCTTCTTATAGTCATGAGCAGACGCTTCATCATTCCTTGAGCTTGATCGTGAAGACTTTCTGAAGCCTTTCTTCTTGGTGAATTTTTGGAACTTCTTCACAAGCATAGCAAGCTCCTTTCCAATGTCTTCAGGATCATCAGAACTGCTGTCAGATTCTTCTTCAGATGAGGAGACAGCTTTTGCCTTCAGGTCACGAGTTCGCCCATAGTTGGGACCGTAGATGTCTCTTTTCTCAGAAAGCTGAAACTCATCTGTGTTGAGCCTTTCAAGTATGTCATATGGACCGAGTGTCTTGAAGTCAGGACGTTCTTGAATCATCAGGGCTAGGGTGTCAAATGAGCCGTCAAGTGATCTCAGGAGTGTCTTGACGACTTCATGCTTGGTGATCTCAGTAGCGCCAAGGGCTTGAAGTTCATTTGTGATGTCAGTGAGTCGATCAAACGTGAGCCGAACATTCTCATTGTCATTTCTCTTGAAGCAGTTGAAGAGGTTGCGAAGGACACTGATTCTTTGATCTCTCTGGGTTGAGACGCCTTCGTTGACCTTGGAGAGCCAGTCCCAGACTAGCTTAGATGTTTCCAAAGCACTCACACGGCCATACTGTCCTTTGGTCAGATGACCACAGATGATGTTCTTGGCACTGGAGTCCAGTTGAACGAACTTATTGACATCAGCAGCGGTGACACCTTCACCAGCCTTGGGAACACCATTCTTGACGACATACCATAGGTCGACATCCATGGCTTCAAGATGCATGCACATCTTATTCTTCTAGTAGGGATATTCAGTTCCATCGAAGACTGGGCACGCAGCGGAGACTTTGATTATCCCTGCAGTCGACATAGCTAAAACTCCAGGTGGTTCAACCGAATCACACAGAACAAGGGAGTACCTTGCTCTGCTACCAATTGAAAGTGCTAGTGATCGACTAGAGGGGGGTGAATAGGCGATTTTTAACAAAGTCTTCAAAAACATGGAAGTTTTGAAGACAAACGATAGAAATAAACCTATTACCATGCAGCGGAAGGTAGACTACACTAAGCAAACCATAGTCAAGTATTCAATGAAGTGAAAGCACAACAACTAATGGTAGCTAGGCAGTATGGATCGGGTAGGAAGATAGTATGAAGCCAATCAGAACAAGCAGTCACTCAGTGAAGACAAAAGACAATGCAAACGAACAATGACTTCATAAGGACCAACTGTAAATAAAGAGATGGGAAGGATAGAACCAGTGACTCGTTGAAGACAATGATTTTTTGGACCAGTTCTAGTTGCTGTGACAACTGTACGTCTGGTTAGGGAGGCTGAGATTCAACTCAGAAGACCGTGTCTTCACCTTATTCCCTTGAGCTAAGGACACCCAGTCCTCACCCAATCACTCTGGTAAGTCTTCAAGGCAGACTTCCAAACCTTCACAGACTTCGTTCACCGGCGATCCACAATGACTCTTGGATGCTTAGAACGTGACGCCTAACCGGATGGAGGATTCATAGTCCTCAAGTGTAATAAGTCTTTAGATCACACAGACAGGAAGACTTAAGTGATGCCTAACACTCTTTGGCTCTGGGTGTTTAGGGCTTTATCCTTGCAAGGAATTCTCTCTCAAAGGCTTCGAGGTGGGTTGCTCTCAAATGACAAAAGTCATATACTAACTCTAAGCAGCCAACCGTTTATGGTTGTAGGGGGTGGGCTATTTATAGCCACTAGGCAACCTGACCTGATTTGTCCGAAATGACCCTGGGTCACTAAGGAACTGACACGTGTTCCAACGGTCAGATTTCAAACACACACGACAACTTTACTTGGGCTACAAGCAAAGCTGACTTATCCAACTCTGGATAATATTTGCTCTCATAGTGTTCACTCGAAGACATAGGATTTTGCTTAAGCATCACTTCAGTCATTCTGACTGGTTCTCTTGGACCCCACTTAATAGTACGGTGGTTCCTATGACTCAACGAAGAAGAAAATGAACGACGAAACAGCTAAGTCTTCGCGCTCCATAGTCTTCACGCGATGTCTTCTCTTGTCATAGTCTTCAATGTGAATGTCTTCACATACCACCTTTGACTTCAATGTCTTCATACATTTTTAGGGGTCGTCTCTGGTAGAAAAACCAAATCAATGAGGGACTTCTACCTGTGTTATCCTGCAATTCTCACAAACACATTAGTCCCTCAACCAGGTTTGTCGTCAACTCCAAAACCAACTAGGGGTGGCACTAGATGCACTTACAATCTCCCCCTTTTTGGTGATTGATGACAAACTGGTTGAAGTTTTCAACGAGGAATAAAATATGTGAAATTGTAAAGGATAGGGTATTGTCTTCATAAGTTGCAAAGGCTCCCCCTAAAGATGTGCATATAAGTACTTTGCTCTTGGACTGCAAATGCACATGGCAGGTTGTACTTGTGGAGATCCTCTTCAACCTATTATGACAATTCATCATGCATGATATGATGTAACGAAGATAATGACATGCATAATGAAAAATGGACGTCTGCAAAATGACCTAAGTGCGGAATTTATCATCACACATGCGGAATTTATCACCGCATCACAGAATAGCAAATAAGTAGAAGACGACCACCGAGTTTAAGTGTTACAACTCAAAGAACCAAATGTATCGAAAAGCAAGAGTTGTAAGCAATTGGCAAAAGTAGCAAAAGGTAAAGCAACCACCGATATGGACCCTCTTGAAGACTATCAACTCATATGCTTCTCCCCCTTTTGTCAGTAAGGACCAAAAAGGTTTGAAGACATAGAGCGCCTACTCATTCCCATGAGGTGCAAGCGAGGCAGCAGGGTCGTCATTGAGGTCCGGTGGTGCAGAAGAACTTGGTGCAGTGTCGACACGCGCTGAAGTTGGAGGAGGTGAAGTGGCATCATCTTGGTCATCAATGACTCTGGTATTCACTATCGCAGCTGAGGACGAATAGTCAGAGTCTTCAAGTGAGGGAGTCCGACGCAAGCGAGCATTCCTGGGAGGAGTTGAGTCAAACTTGAATCGTTCGGTGAAGCCATCGTATTGCAGATCAGCTCCAGCACTAAGCAATGTTAAACTCTTCCACGACCTCCGACAGGTTTCATGAGTGACAAAGGCATTCTTGGTGGCAAGATTGCGAATGCGGTTGACATCCACCAAGAGGCTTTGCATCTGACGCTTAAGCCAGTCGTGATGTTTGTCCTGTTTCTGGTGTAGCGCAACGAGAAGCTCTCGATCATTGAGAACACGAGATCGCCTTCGAGGCCTTTGCGCAATGGTGCTGCTAGTGGCGTCAGTTTGAGCGCGAGGGGCACGTGTGTTGCCAACAAGGGGATAAACGCGTGAGACTGCTTGAACTCCTTCAATAGGCTGGGTGAAGCTTTGGTGATCAACATTGTGAAGCTAAATGGGATCCTTAGCAGGCTCTGGGTAAATGGCTTCAACAGACAGATCAACCTCTGGCAAGAAGATAAGATGATTGCGCGCAGATGGCTGATAGTTGATTGCAGAGTGAAGCTTGATAAGATGCATTACCCATGGAGCGTAAAACTTTAGACCAAAAATGTCAGAGCCAGATGCAGCCAACTGTCTGATGAAGAAGTCTTGAGCATTGCTGATGCCATTGAAGATATAGAAAACCAAAGTCTTCATTGCTCCTTCAAGCTTCGCTGCAGATGAACACTAGTAGAAAATAGGGCTTTGGTCCAGGCCAGGTCAGCCCATTAGTCCCGGTTCAGTCCAGAACCGGGACCAATGGGGGCATTGGACCCGGTTCGTGAGCCCAGGGGGCCGGCCGGGCGACGTAAGCCATTGGTCCCGGTTCATCTGGACCTTTTGGTCCCGGTTGGTGGGACGAACCGGGACCAATGGGCCTCGCTCCTGGCCCACCACCATTGGTCCCGGTTGGTGGCTTGAACCGGGACCAAAGGCTCCCCTTTAGTCCCGGTTCATGCCACCAACCGGGACCAATGAGGTGCCTATATATACCCCCTCGCGTAAGAGCAGAGCACACTGCTCTGTTTTTTTCTGGCTGAGGGGGAGAGGGCTTGGTGGTGCTCTAGCTCACCTCCTATGCACACAAGGTGTTCGATGGAATGCCCGAGCCACACTACTTAAGCTTTCTCCTCTCCAAGCTCGACCTCCAAGCTCCATTTTCCACAATATTTGTCTAGGTTTAGCGGTCCATCACGCCCCGTCCCCGTCTTCACCGCCGTCGATCACCCGCGCTGAGCTCATCGCCGGCACCACCATGGTGAGCCTCTTGTTCTTATCTTCTTTCTGAAAGGAAAAATATTCTTACTTGTATGTTTACATAGATACTTGTATTATTTTCTTACTTTTATTATTGCATCTTATATAGTGCGATGGTTTTGGTATCCGCCCCCGTCAGCCCTCATCCTGTATATGATTCGGACGTGGTATATATATTATCTTTATAACTATTGGTTCAATTATTGTTATTGAAAATTATGCCGACCAACGTGACATAGATTTTATTTATGTAGGATGTATGTGAATCGGAAATGCCAACCAACCCTATTGTCGAGAGGTTAAATTTAGTTGAAGAAGAAAACAATTCATTGAAGGAAAAAATAAAAAAATTGAGGAGGAGAAGATGATATTTGAGTTGCATGTTGCGGATGTCGTCGATGATCACAAGATCAAGATGGATGCAATGCGCTTGAAGATTAGAAAGATTAGAAAATATTCCATTCATACCGAGGCTTGGTATCATTATGCCGTTGGATCAATTGTTACCTTGGTTGCAATTATGATCGCATTTGTTTTCGCATTGAAATGTTTTACATAGTTTCAATGTATGGTTTAATTAATTAGATGCTCTGGAGAGCTATATGTTGTTAGATGAGAACTATGTATGCACTTTGGTTTTAATGTGATGATGAACTTCTATTAATTTGGACACTTAATTATATATAATGCACGCAGATGAACCGACAATGGATGTACAGTGACAGACACACCTGCGAGTACATTAAGGGCATGCATGAGTTTCTCGATGCAGCTGAGGCAAACAAGCAGAATGGTTTTATGTGTTGTCCATGCACTGAATATGGGAATACAAGGTCTTACTCTAACCGGAAAATCCTTCACTCCGACCTGCTTTACAAGGGTTTCATGCCACACTATAATGTTTGGATGAGGCACGGAGAAATAGGGGTTATGATGGAAGACGGCGAAGAAGAAGAGTACGATGACAACTATGTGCCCCCTGAATACGGTGATGCTGCAATGGGGGGAGCTGGTGAAGATCAAGAGGAACCAGACGATGTGCCCAATGATGCTGCAACGGGTGAAGGTGTTGAAGATCAAGAGGAACCAGACAATGTGCCCAATGATGATGATCTCCGCCGGGTCATTGTCGATGCAAGGACGCAATGCGAAAGTCAAAAGGAGAAGCTGAAGTTAGATCACATGTTAGAGGATCACAAAAAGGGTTGTACCCCAATTGCGAAGATGGCAACACAAAGCTCGGTACCGTACTGGAATTGCTGCAGTGGAAGGCAGAGAATGCTGTGGCTGACAAAGGATTTGAGAAGCTACTGAAAATGTTGAAGAAGAAGCTTCCAAAGGATAACGAATTGCCCGACAGTACATACACAGCAAAGAAGGTCGTATGCCCTCTAGGATTGGAGGTGGAGAAGATACATGCATGCCCTAATGATTGCATCCTCTACCGCGGTGCATACAAGGATCTGAACACATGCCCGGTATGCGGTGCATTGCGGTATAAGATCAGACGAGATGAGCCTGGTGATGTTGATGGCGAGCCCCCCAGGAAGAGGGTTCCTGCGAAGGTGATGTGGTATGCTCCTATAATACCACGGTTGAAACGTCTGTTCAAAAACAAAGAGCATGCCAAGTTGATGCGATGGCACAGTGAGAACCGAAATAAAGATGGGAAGTTGAGAGCACCCACTGACGGGTCGCAGTGGAGAAAAATCGAGAGAAAGTACTGGGATGAGTTTGCAAAGGACCCAAGGAATGTATGGTTTGCTTTAAGCACGGATGGCATTAATCCTTTCGGGGAGCAGAGCAGCAATCACAGCACCTGGCCCGTGACTCTATGTATGTGTAACCTTCCTCCTTGGATGTGCATGAAGCGGAAGTTCATTATGATGCTAGTTCTCATCCAAGGCCCTAAGCAACCCGGCAACGACATTGATGTGTACCTAAGGCCATTAGTTGAAGAACTTTTACAGCTGTGGAATGGAAACGGTGTACGTGCGTGGGATGAGCACAGACAGGAGGAATTTAACCTAAAGGCGTTGCTGTTTGTGACCATCAACGATTGGCCCACTCTCAGTAACCTTTCAGGACAGACAAACAAAGGATACCACGCATGCACGCACTGTTTAGATGACACTGAAAGTATATACCTGGACAAATGCAGGAAGAATGTGTACCTGGGCCATTGTCGATTTCTTCCGACCAACCATCAGTGTCGAAAGAAAGGCAAGCATTTCAAAGGCGAGGCAGATCACCGAAAGAAGCCCGCCATGCGTACCGGTGATCACGTACTTGCTATGGTCAATGATTTACACGTAATCTTTGGAAAGGGTCCTGGCGGACTAGCTGTTCCGAATGACGCTGAGGGACACACACCCATGTGGAAGAAGAAATCTATATTTTGGGACCTACCCTACTGGAAAGACCTAGAGGTCCGCTCTTCAATCGACGTGATGCACGTGACGAAGAACCTTTGCGTGAACCTGCTAGGCTTCTTGGGCATGTATGGGAAGACAAAAGATACACCTGAGGCACGGGAGGACCTACAACGTTTGCACGAAAAAGACGGCATGCCTCCGAAGCAGTATAAAGGTCCTGCCAGCTACGCTCTTACGAAAGAAGAGAAATAAATCTTCTTTGAATGCCTGCCCAGTATGAAGGTCACGACTGGCTTCTCGTCGAATATAAAGGGAATAATAAATATGCCAAAGAAAAAGTTTCAGAACCTAAAGTCTCATGACTGCCACGTGATTATGACGCAACTGCTTCCGGTTGCATTGAGGGGGCTTCTACCGGAAAACGTCCGATTAGCCATTGTGAAGCTATGTGCATTCCTCAATGCAATCTCTCAGAAGGTGATCGATCCAGAAATCATACCAAGGCTAAGGAGTGATGTGGCGCAATGTCTTGTCAGTTTCGAGCTGGTGTTCCAACCATCCTTCTTCAATATCATGACACACGTCCTCGTTCATCTAGTCGACGAGATTGTTATCCTGGGGCCCGTATTTCTACACAATATGTTCCCCTTTGAGAGGTTCATGGGAGTCCTAAAGAAATATGTCTGTAACTGCGCTAGGCCAGAAGGAAGCATCTCCATGGGCCATCAAACAGAGGATGTTATCGGGTTTTGTGTTGACTTCATTCCTGGCCTTAAGAAGATAGGTCTCCCTAAATCGCGGTATGAGGGGAGACTGACTGGAAAAGGCACTCTTGGAAGTGACTCAATAATATGCAAGGACGGATATTCTTGGTCTCAAGCACACTACACAGTTCTACAGAACTCTACCTTGGTGACCCCGTATGTCGATGAACACAAGAACAGTCTGCGCTCCAAACACCCGGAGCAGTGCGACGACTGGATTACATGTGAACACATCAGGACTTTCAGCTGTTGGTTGGAAACACGTCTCAGAGGTGACAACACTATTTGTGATGAGTTGTACTTGTTGTCCAGGGGACCATCTTTGATTGTATTGACTTACAAAGGATACGAGATAAATGGGAATACATTTTACATGATCGCCCAAGATCAAAAGAGCACCAACCAAAACAGCGGTGTCTGCTTTGATGCAGCAACCGAGAGCGGAAAGGACACATATTATGGTTACATAGTGGACATATGGGAACTTGACTACGGACCTGATTTTAAGATCCCTTTGTTTAAGTGCAAATGGGTCAATCTGTCAGGCGGCGGGGTACAGGTAGACCCACAGTACGGAATGACAATAGTGGATCTAAAAAATCTTGGGTACACTGACGAACCGTTCGTCCTAGCCAATGATGTGGCACAGGTTATCTATGTGAAGGACATGTCTACCAAACCGAGAAAAAGAAAAGATAAGGAAGCGAATACATCATACGATGAGCCAAAGCGCCACATAGTTCTTTCAGGAAAAAGGGACATCCTAGGAGTGGACGACAAGACAGACACGTCTGAAGATTATGAAAAGTTTCATGAAATTCCTCCCTTCAATGTCAAGGCTGACCCAAGCATCCTGATAAACGATGAAGATTATCCATGGTTACGGCGCAATTAGCAAATGACACAAGCGAAGAAAAAGTGAAGACTTTCTCCCGCAACTATTATGATGATACCATGCCAACTTTGTAACACACGAGTATGCTATGCCAACTTTTTCAGAGTTCATTTGAAAGCTATGAATTTAGGTCGAATTTTCTCTATAGGTGCATCTATGTTCATTTTTTAGTAAAGTTAATC
The DNA here is from genome assembly GCF_002162155.2 of Triticum dicoccoides. NCBI lineage: Eukaryota > Viridiplantae > Streptophyta > Magnoliopsida > Poales > Poaceae > Triticum > Triticum dicoccoides. The sequence goes on along the minus strand of NC_041392.1, from coordinate 91,962,781 downwards.
ACAAACTTGTGATTCACACAAATATCAAAGAATTCAAATTTTAACTATTCAAAGTTGAAAACTAATGGCACTAACAAAAAGTTTATAATATTTCTAAAACTAATGGCACTAACAGAAAGTTTATAATTTTGCTGACCTAAAAGCAAAAAAGAAATAAAAAATAAAGCAAAAAACAAAACAAAATAAATAATCTAGAAAACAAAACAAAAAATCTGGAAAACAAAAAATAGCAACAATAAGTATTTTTTTGTAAATAGAAACAAAATAAAATAAATAAAGCAACAAAGAAAACAAAAAAAACTAAAAAAGTGTTTTCAAATTTGAAAATTAAT
>NC_041392.1:91956998-91962068 GCF_002162155.2 Triticum dicoccoides | reverse complement strand
AACTAATGGCACTAAGAGAAAGTTTATAATTATTCTAAAACTAAAAGCAAAAAGAATTAAAAAATAAATCAAAAAGTAAAAGAAAATAAATAATGCAGAAATAAACAAAAAAACTGGAAAAAAATTAAAAATAGCAACAATAAGTAAAGAAAAAAAACAAAAAAAGTGTTTCCAAATTTGAAAACTAATGGCACTAACAGAAAGTTTCTAATTTTTCTAAAACTAAAAGCAAAAAGAATTAAAAAATAAAGCAAAAAACAAAAGAAAATAAATAATGTAGAAAACAAAACAAAAAAACTGGAAAAAAATAAAAATAGCAACAATAAGTAAAGAAAACAAGAAAAAGTGCCTCCTACTGAGCCCCCACGGCCTGAATACGACTAGAAACCTTACCATGGGCCAGGATTCAGGCCCGCAGGAGACCCAGTAGGCCCACAGGCACAGACAGTGGATTTAGACCCGTAAGCCTGCAGTAAAGAGGAGCTCGAAGTGGTCGGCTCGACAGAGCTTATAAACCACTCCAAGCCCCTCTCGGCTAGCGAGGTGGAACTAAACATCCCACCGCACTGCACCAGTTCTAGCACAAGGCCTTTGGTCCCGGTTTGTGCCAGCAACCGGGACTAAAGGGGGCATTGGTCACGGTTCGTGGCACAAACCGTGACCAATGCCCCCCTTTAGTCCCGGTTGGTGGCACCAACCGGGACTAAAGGGGGGCATTGGTCACGGTTTGTGCCACGAACCGTGACCAATGCCTTTGGTATATAAGCCAGCAATTAGGAAATTTTCACATTTCCATCGCAGTTGCCCCCGACGACGCCGAGCACATCGACGCCGCCAAGCTGCCCCAACGCCGCCCGCCGCCCCCGCCGTCGCCTCCCACTTCTTTAATGCATAACCTTCATTCACCTCTCATATTTCGAAAATGACATTAGTTGTTGAAAGTTTTACCTGGTGCAATACCAGATAAGTTTGACCCGTGAAATCTTTCGGGTTCACACAGATTAGGGAAGGCATAGGTTCAACCCATCAGGGCATCTTAGGAACATATACCACAAACTTCGGAGTAAATAATACAAGCTCGAAAGTAGAGCATTGTTCAAAAGCAGATGATACAATTTACCAAAGGCATTATATATCCAAGGGAAGGCTCACAAGGTTATTGAATATGAAGGACAATGTCGGATAAAATCCATTAAAGGATCTGTCGGTCCATAACAGAGCTGATGTGAGCATCAGCACACAATCAGAGGAAGTAACAATGCAAGGGCATTGGATTATAGAAACAACTGACTAATCCAGAGCTCAAATGGAAAGGAATTATGATTTCCAAATTAAGGGAACAGAAGCAATGTTCTGATTAGGGGTGGAAAAGTTGAATAGCCTTAGGGGTACTATCGACGGCATTTGGATTGGTTGAGGACCAGCTCATGTTTAAAATGACGTTTGAGCCGGAAAGATAATTTAAAAGGATCAACTGATGATTGCGTGCATCCGCACTCATGTTGAATCAAAAGGATCAAAATGACGATGCCTAAGGATACTAACGAACATTGCCAGACATATGGAAAGCATCCATCATGCAAGTAGACAAGTATGACAGAGCAATAAGCTACTAAGGATTTTTGGAGGATCGAATAGTATTTCGAAGACCATTGTGAAACACATGAACAACTGGGGGATGAGCGGATACTCGATAAGTGCGATAATTATCCATAGGGGTATTCAGGTGACAAAGAACAGCAAGGCGATAAGCTCAAAGGATTATCGAAACAACGACGAGTGTTTCGAGGTATCTGGTAATAAGAAGACCAACTGGGGATGAATGTAAGAATAACAACTGCAAGTAGTTATCCATAAGGGTTGACGGTGGAAGGGGAATTGCAAATGCGATGAACATAAGTTCTCGGGTTAACAGCGGAGAGTATCTTCAGGGTCTTCACATGCCGCAGACGATCATCATTAATAAGGGGCTCTCCGGATGAAAGTGATAACGAGATCCTAATGTTAGATTTAGCAAATTCATTTAACCCGAATAGTAGAGAGATCAAAGTCCCAGAGTATAGGTCGAGGAGTAAAAGATCCTACTACCACCCGATGGCGACGTGGGCCCATGGGCCACACAGCCTTGTTAGTAAAAGTTTTTTCAACGACTAGACTCAACTTCGGCCAAGGAGTTGGAAAGGGGGATTCCTACAGGCAGTCGGCTCTGATACCAACTTGTGACGCCCCCGATTCAATTGTACACTCATCATGCACGCAAATGTGTACGATCAAAATCAGGGACTCACGGGAAGATATCACAACACAACTCTAAAACGTAAATAAGTCATACAAGCATCATAATACAAGCCAGGGGCCTCGAGGGCTCGAATACAAGTGCTCGATCATAGACGAGTCAGCGGAAGCAACAATATCTGAGTACAGACATAAGTTAAACAAGTTTGCCTTAAGAAGGCTAGCACAAACTGGGATACAAATCGAAAGAGGTGCAGGCCTCCTGCCTGGGATCCTCCTAACTACTCCTGGTCGTCGTCAGCGGGCTGCACGTAGTAGTAGGCACCTCCGGTGTAGTAGGGGTCGTCGTCGACGGTGGCGTCTGGCTTCTAGACTCCAGTATCTGGTTGCGACAACCAAAAAGAAAGGAAGGGGGAAAAAGGGGGGAGAAAGCAACCGTGAGTACTCATCCAAAGTACTCGCAAGCAAGGAACTATACTACATATGCAAGGGTATATGTGTAAGGAGGCCATATCAGTGGACTGAACTGCAGAATGCCAGAATAAGAGGGGGATAGCTAGTCCTATCGAAGACTACGCTTCTGGCAGCCTCCGACTTGCAGCAAGTAGAAGAGAGTAGATTGAAGTCCTCCAAGTAGCATCTCCAAGTAGCATCTCCAGTAGCATCGCATAGCATAATCCTACCCGGCGATCCTCTCCTCGTCGCCCTGTGGAAAAGCGATCACCGGGTTGTCTGTGGAACTTGGAAGGGTGTGTTTTATTAAGTATCCGGTTCTAGTTGTCATAAGGTCAAGGTACAACTCCAAGTCGTCCTGTTACTGAAGATCACGGCTATTCGAATAGATTAACTTCCCTGCAGGGGTGCACCAACTTACCCAACACGCTTGATCCCATTTGGCCGGACACACTTTCCTGGGTCATGACCGGCCATGGAAGATCAACACGTCGCAGCCCCACCTAGGCACAATAGAGAGGCCAGCACGCCGGTCTAAACCTAAGCGTGCAGGGGTCTAGGCCCATCGCCCTGAGCACACCTGCACGTTGCGTGGGCGGCCGAAAGCAGACCTAGCCTAGTGGCGTTCCAGTCCAATCCGGCGCGCGCCGCTCCGTCGCTGACGTCTGAAGTGCTTCGGCTGATACCACGACGCCGGGATACCCATAACTACTCCCACGTAGATGGTTAGTGCGTATAGGCTCGTAGCCGACTTAGATCAAATACCAAGATCTCGTTAAGCGTGTTAAGTATCCGCGAACACCGAACAGGGTCAGGCCCACCTGTCTCCTAGGTGGTCTCAACCTGCCCTGCCACTCCGCCACAAGGTAATAGTCGGGGGCCGTCGGGAACCCAGGCCCACCTCTACCGGGATGGAGCCACCTGCCCCTTCAGCCCCCATCTCCGAACAGTATCACAGGTAATGTAACTGTGTAAAGTATATCATATATGCCCGTGATCACCTCCCGATGTGATCACGGCCCAGTAGTATAGCATGGCAGACGGACAAGAGTGTAGGGCCACTGATGGAACACTAGCATCCTATTCTAAGCAGTAGGATAGCAGGTAATGGTAACAACAGTAGTAGCAAGGACAGGCTATGCATCAGGATAGGAATAACGGAAAGCAGTAACATGCTACACTACTCTAATGCAAGCAGTATAGAGAAAAGAGTAGGCGATATCTGGTGATCAAAGGGGGGGCTTGCCTGGTTGCTCTGGCAAGAGAGAGGGGTCGTCAACTCCGTAGTCGAACTGGGCAGCAGCAGCGTCGGTCACGTAGTCTACCGGAGAGAAGAGGGGGGGAAGAAACAATGAATACCATGTAAACAGATGCATATCGATGCATGACAAGACAAGTAACGATGCCAGGCGTGCCCTAGCGTGGTATGAGGTGGTACCGGTTAAGGGGGGAAACATTCGGGAAAATATCCCCGGTGTTTCATGTTTTCGGGCAGAGGAGCCGGAGGGGGAAAGTTGTGGGTTCGATAGGTTAGGGGTGTGTGGCGGACGAACGGACGGTGTAACCAGATTCGTCTCGTCGTTCTGAGCAACTTTCATGTTGAAAATATTTTAATCCGAGTTACAGATTAAAAGATATGATTTTCTAAAGATTTTATTAATTTCTAGAATTTAACTAATTATTTAATTTAACCCGAAAATGGAATTATGACATCAGCATTATGTCAGGGTGATGTCAGCAGTCAACTAGTCAGTTGACCTAGTCAAACTGACATGTGGGTCCCACTGTCATTGTCTGTTAACTAATTAACCATGTTAATTAGATTAATTAACAGATTGGTTAGATTAGTTATTTAATTAGGTTTATTAAACATAATTAATTAAGTTAATTAATTTAATTTAATTTAATTATATTTTTATTATTATTAATATATATTTTTATCTCCTTTTTTTTGTTCTGGGGGCTTGAGGCCCCACTTGTCATAGGCCCATAGGGGCCTAACGGATCGGGTGCGCCCGATCGAGCGGTTTTGGGCGCAGGCGACAGGCCCGAACGGGCGCAGGGCGAAGCCCCCAGGGGTGCGGCGCGGGCGCACGGCGACCGTGGCCGGAGCAGCGGCACGGCGGGGCCGGGGCGGAGCCGAGGCCGAGAGGGCGCTCGCCCGCAGGGACGGCGAGGCCATGCCCGCGGCCGGTGAGGGCCTCAGGGCGGGTGGTCGCCGGCAGGGTCGGTGCGACCGAGCCGCGGCCAGCGAGAGGGGCCGGGAGGACAGGGGATGCGCGGTGCGAGGGGGAGCGGACGGCGTGGGTGGGCGGTGCGCGATGAGCGCGCAACGGGTGGCGCCGGAGCGTGTCGACCGCGGGCAGGGAGGGCGGTGACCAT
>NC_041392.1:91949044-91956496 GCF_002162155.2 Triticum dicoccoides | reverse complement strand
GGGGAGGAGGCCGGGAGGTGTTGGGCCGGCGAGGTGGCGTCGTGGAGGAGGATGGAGGCGCGGTGGGTGTGGTGATGGGAGGCATCGGGAGCGCGGGATCGATCCCGATCCAGATCGGGAGAGAGGAGGGGGGCGCGCGGGGTGGGGCGAGTGGGGGTCGGGGAGCGGGTTAGGGTTTACGGGGTGGGGGAATAAGGGGAGGGAGTGGACGGCTGGGCCCTTGTCCAGCTGGGCCGGTGGCCGAATGGACCGGCCAGTTGGGTCGGCTGGCCCGGGGGGGTGCTTGCTTTTCTTTTCCTCTTTTTTTTGTATTCTGTTTTTATTTCTTTTCTTTAATTTATTTTCTTTAACTGTTTTAATTCAACTTAGGGCATTTAAGTATTTGATAAATTTGTGTTTTCTTTACTATAATTACCTCTGTGATATTCGGCACAACCTGAACATTTTTGTTTCGATGTTTGAAAACTGTTGATGTTTGACAATATTTAAATTTTGAATTTGAAAAGTTTCGAACCGACGCGAGATTAAACAGTGACGGAGGTGACGTGGCATATTTAGCAGAGGTTACTGTAGCTTAATTATCCGGGCGTCACAAATCTCCTCTACTACAAGAAATCTCGTCCCGAGATTTAAGAGATGGAGTACGGGGGAAGTTCTGGTTACGAAATTCTAACAGATCTTCTCGGCCCTGGTTGCTCTTCTCGAAGAGGTTGATCCATAGCATTGATGTCTTCCATTAAATGCATACGGGCATCATGATGAAGTCGTCATTCTTCCTTCGGGGTCTCCGTCGTACTTACGAAAAAGATAAGGGGGAAAACTCGTGAAGTACGAAGTTCAATACATGTTAAGTACCTAGGGGCTATCTCAGTGAACGAGGTATAGAGTCACCTCTCGAGTTGAAATTCAAGAAAGTCATCGAGAGTAAATTAAGAAGGTGAAATAAGGAGTTTCAAGTGGATAGGCAATCGTTTGTGGCCTGCTACAAAATGTGACAGGGGTTCAGAGAAATGGGAAAGTATTGCGTCTGGTACCAGAATAGATCACTATGAAGGTGGCCCGTGAATTACCTATGAAGCCAAGCGGGTGGAATAACTTTGGAAATGGGGGTGTGTAGAAGAATCAGGTTTCGATCCTGTGGAACTATGGGTTATGGGCCCACCATGTGGGTTAAAAGTAGGAGTGGTGACATCTTGCGTGATCATGTAAGCAAGGCATGTTAGAGGATAGCCTGTCATTTATGTCGGCAACAACATCGGTACCAAGGGCGAGGGACGAAGAGAACCATTTTCCTGCTCGTCGAAACGAGGCGGACCAATAGGCAAAGTTCTCGTCCAGCGGTGGCTACCGGAATGTTATCGACAAATGCAACAGGGTCTTGCTGACAGAATTGTACACTGGGGGTGTTTACATAAGCAAGAGAATATTACGGCTTAGCTCATATAGATTACAAGCAACGTTAAACCGACCAACGGAAAGGAAAATATGGTTATCAGATTAAACAAAACGATGGAAGGAAAATGTGTTTAAACACATATTTCAAGGGTATATCCTTCCCAAGGACAACCAGGGCATGATATCCATGACAGGATATAACATAGAAAACTCCTTAGGTAGGGGCGAGAAATTTCATGACATTACCCATACAACGGTGTTTGGATAATTGAGCAAGAAACATTTAGCATTGGGCTTCAAATGTTCTTGTTGAAAATCAAAGTATCACAGACATGCTTCGAGATAGCATTTGACGTGGTCACTGGGTAAAGATCAGACTTTGGGTACTCAAAGGATCCATCAGGAACAGCTTGTAGAATAAGTCTTACAATTTCCTCATGGAAGAATGGATAGCATTGCTAAAAGGAAAATTATAGCAATAGGTCCTCCGGTCAGGTGTGCTAGGCATGACATCACCTTATCGGGTCATAGAAAGACCAATGTTATAACTCTTGGAAATATGTTCCCACCATCATATCTGACCGAGATTCAGACCTGATTGGTGCCAGGATACCTCAGACTCAGGATGCCCGAGAAGAAAAGTTGCAACACAAATGACGAGATGACATTGTAAGATTCTCGAGAAATTTACTACGGAAGCGAGTTCCGAAACAAAAGCTCATCATTAAACCAATGAAGGGATAAGGAGGTAGCTGATGAACTCAGTGACAATTCATTGAGAATTCCAAACGGATGGATTTCCACAATTATGTAAACAAGGAGATATCATTTGCCAGATCAAAAGTTATAATGATGCATGCTCGAGGAAAACCTACACAAGTAAACATTGGTTGAAAGATGCACCCGAAATATGGGTTGGGTTGCACGACCAATGTCAGAATGGTGATTCAATAATCAATAGCCTAAGAATGAACTTTCGACCATTAACTTCAAAGAAATAGGGTTGCTAGAGGGAAAGAATCCAAACAACACCGTTCACTTGTTGGAATTAACACAGGGACCAAGAAAGAATGGTGATGCTGAGAAGTATTTCTATGTCAAGAATTCTCAAGAGGTGGAACAAATCTCAGAACATTCTTGACATAAGGGATGGTAATACTCCAAGGTAAAGAAGAACGATTGCTGGATAGCAAGGAAGTCAAGGTATAACACCAAACATGAACAAGCTTGTGTTGGTGGGAAGGCAATAAAGTGGTCGATGATAATACCATTCATCAAGGGCAAGGATGGTATTTCTCATCATGAATTCAATTGATATCCTGGATGAGCTCAGAATGTTGATGATCACGACACCTTTGTCGCGAGAGTTCATGAAGATGTAATCGATTGGCGACGACATCAAGTCAAAGTAATGATGAAGTGAAAGGTTATTGGAACCAAGGGTACGACACAAACTCGAAACCAAGCTTGTTGTTCAAGGCGAAATGATATGACGATGAGGATCGACGTAAGGTTAGTTCATCGTCGGAAATTGTGCTCCGAGAAGAAGGACCGGGTAGCACAGTTAAAATCATCACGACAATGATATAGCCAAACAGGCTAGGAATGGCGTGATCGGGTACAAACTCATGCTTATAGAAGTTTACTGAAGAGTTGTTGAACCGTAGTGCGGACTCGGTTCAGTTATCGGTGTCTTTGAGTGTTTAATAACTCAGAGCCCGTGAAAAATTGGAATCAGTGGGAAGGTAGCACTTGATGAAGAACTCATAAGAAGTTATACAGTTCCATGATAATCTCGAGATACCAGGGGGTAATACTCGACGACAGATCCAAGTAGATGTTGGACTGGGGTATTGCTCTATAGAAGACAAGTGCTTAAACTTGCATAGGAAATGGTATTTAAAGGAGGACATGGTCGGAACCACGATTGCAAAGGATCAATTCACCGATACCCAAGGATATTATATAAAGGAAATAGTTACAAGAAGCTTCCATGATAGGATCTACATCGTGTCCATGGGCATGAACACAAAGTTCAAGGTCGACTCCCACTTCTTTAATGCATAACCTTCATTCACCTCTCGTATTTCGAAAATGACATTAGTTGTTGAAAGTTTTACCTGGTGCAATACCAGATAAGTTTGACCCATGAAATCTTTCGGGTTCACACAAATTAGGGAAGGCATAGGTTCAACCCATTAGGGCATCTTAGGAACATATACCACAAACTTCGGAGTAAATAATACAAGCTCGAAAGTAGAGCATTGTTCAAAAGCAGATGATACAATTTACCAAAGGCATTATATATCCAAGGGAAGGCTCACAAGGTTATTGAATATTAAGGACAATGTCGGATAAAATCCATTAAAGGATCTGTCGGTCCATAACAGAGCTAATGTGAGCATCAGCACACAATCAGAGGAAGTAACAATGCAAGGGCATTGGATTATAGAAACAACTGACTAATCCAGAGCTCAAATGCAAAGGAATTATGATTTCCAAATTAAGGGAACAGAAGCAATGTTCTGATTAGGGGTGGAAAAGTTGAATAGCCTTAGGGGTACTATCGACGGCATTTGGATTGGTTGAGGACCAGCTCATGTTTAAAATGACGTCTGAGCCGGAAAGATAATTTAAAAGGATCAACTGATGATTGCGTGCATTCGCACTCATGTTGAATCAAAAGGATCAAAATGACGATGCCTAAGGATACTAACGAATATTGCCAGACATATGGAAAGCATCCATCATGCAAGTAGACAAGTATGACAGAGCAATAAGCTACTAAGGATTTTTGGAGGATCGAATAGTATTTCGAAGACCATTGTGAAACACATGAACAACTGGGGGATGAGCGGATACTCGATAAGTGCGATAATTATCCATAGGGGTATTCAGGTGACAAAGAACAGCAAGGCGATAAGCTCAAAGGATTATCGAAACAACGACGAGTGTTTCGAGGTATCTGGTAATAAGAAGACCAACTGGGGATGAATGTAAGAATAACAACTGCAAGTAGTTATCCATAAGGGTTGATGGTGGAAGGGGAATTGCAAATGCGATGAACATAAGTTCTCGGGTTAACAGCGGAGAGTATCTTCAGGGTCTTCACATGCCGCAGACGATCATCATTAATAAGGGGCTCTCCGGATGAAAGTGATAACGAGATCCTAATGTTAGATTTAGCAAATTCATTTAACCCGAATAGTAGAGAGATCAGAGTCCCAGAGTATAGGTCGAGGAGTAAAAGATCCTACTACCACCCGATGGCGACGTGGGCCCATGGGCCACACAGCCTTGTTAGTAAAAGTTTTTCAACGACTAGACTCGACTTCGGCCAAGGAGTTGGAAAGGGGGATTCCTACAGGCAGTCGGCTCTGATACCAACTTGTGACGCCCCCGATTCAATCGTACACTAATCATGCACGCAAATGTGTATGATCAAAATCAGGGACTCACGGGAAGATATCACAACACAACTCTAAAACATAAATAAGTCATACAAGCATCATAATACAAGCCAGGGGCCTCGACGGCTCGAATACAAGTGCTCGATCATAGACGAGTCAGCGGAAGCAACAATATATGAGTACAGACATAAGTTAAACAAGTTTACCTTAAGAAGGCTAGCACAAACTGGGATACAAATCAAAAGAGGCGCAGGCCTCCTGCTTGGGATCCTCCTAACTACTCCTGGTCGTCGTCAGCGGGCTGCACGTAGTAGTAGGCACCTCCGGTGTAGTAGGGGTCGTCGTCGACAGTGGCGTCTGGCTTCTGGACTCCAGTATCTGGTTGTGACAACCAGAAAGAAAGGAAGGGGGAAAAAGGGGGGAGAAAGCAACCGTGAGTACTCATCCAAAGTACTCGCAAGCAAGGAACTATACTACATATGCAAGGGTATATGTGTAAGGAGGCCATATCAGTGGACTGAACTGCAGAATGCCAGAATAAGAGGGGGATAGCTAGTCCTATCGAAGACTACGCTTCTGGCAGCCTCCGACTTGCAGCAAGTAGAAGAGAGTAGATTGAAGTCCTCCAAGTAGCATCTCCAAGTAGCATCTCCAAGTAGCATCTCCAGTAGCATCGCATAGCATAATCCTACCCGGCGATCCTCTCCTCGTCGCCCTGTGGAAAAGCGATCACCGGGTTGTCTGTGGAACTTGGAAGGGTGTGTTTTATTAAGTATCCGGTTCTAGTTGTCATAAGGTCAAGGTACAACTCTAAGTCATCCTGTTACCGAAGATCACGGCTATTCGAATAGATTAACTTCCCTGCAGGGGTGCACCAACTTACCCAACACGCTTGATCCCATTTGGCCGGACACACTTTCCTGGGTCATGCCCGGCCGTGGAAGATCAACACGTCGCAGCCCCACCTAGGCACAACAGAGAGGCCAGCACGCCGGTCTAAACCTAAGCGCGCAGGGGTCTGGGCCCATCGCCCTGAGCACACCTACACGTTGCGTGGGCGGCCGAAAGCAGACCTAGCCTAGTGGCGTTCCAGTCCAATCCGGCGCGCGCCGCTCCGTCGCCGATGTCTGAAGTGCTTCGGCTGATACCACGACGCCGGGATACCCATAACTACTCCCACGTAGATGGTTAGTGCGTATAGGCTCGTAGCCAAGTCAGATCAAATACCAAGATCTCGTTAAGCGTGTTTAGTATCTGTGAACGCCGAACAGGGTCAGGCCCACCTGTCTCCTAGGTGGTCTCAACCTGCCCTGCCGCTCCGCCACAAGGTAACAGTCGGGGGCCGTCGGGAACCCAGGCCCACCTCTACCGGGATGGAGGCACCTGCCCCTTCAGCCCCCATCTCCGAACAGTATCACAGGTAATGTAACTGTGTAAAGTATATCATATATGCCCGTGATCACCTCCCGAAGTGATCACGGCCCAGTAGTATAGCATGGCAGACGGACAAGAGTGTAGGGCCACTGATGGAACACTAGCATCCTATACTAAGCAGTAGGATAGCAGGTAATGGTAACAACAGTAGTAGCAAGGACAGGCTATGCATCAGGATAGGAATAACGGAAAGCAGTAACATGCTACACTACTCTAATGCAAGCAGTATAGAGAAAAGAGTAGGCGATATCTAGTGATCAAAGGGGGGCTTGCCTGGTTGCTCTGGCAAGAGAGAGGGGTCGTCAACTCCGTAGTCGAACTGGGCAGCAGCAGCGTCGGTCTCGTAGTCTATCGGAGAGAAGAGGGGGGGGAAGAAACAATGAATACCATGTAAACAAATGCATATCGATGCATGACAAGACAAGTAACGATGCCAGGCGTGCCCTAGCGTGGTATGAGGTGGTACCGGTTAAGGGGGGAAACATTCGGGAAAATATCCCCGGTGTTTCGTGTTTTCGGGCAGAGGAGCCGGAGGGGGAAAGTTGCGGGTTCGATAGGTTAGGGGTGTGTGGCGGATGAACGGACGGTGTAACCGGATTCGTCTCGTCGTTCTGAGCAACTTTCATGTTGAAAATATTTTAATCCGAGTTACGGATTAAAAGATATGATTTTCTAAAGATTTTATTAATTTCTAGAATTTAACTAATTATTTAATTTAACCCGAAAATGGAATTATGACATCAGCATTATGTCAGGGTGATGTCAGCATTCAACTAGTCAGTTGACCTAGTCAAACTGACATGTGGGTCCCACTGTCATTGTCTGTTAACTAATTAACCATGTTAAGTAGATTAATTAACAGATTAGTTAGATTAGTTATCTAATTAGGTTTATTAAACATAATTAATTAAGTTAATTAATTTAATTAATTAATTAATTAATTAATTTAATTATATTTTTATTATTATTAATATATTTTTTATCTCCTTTTTTTTGTTCTGGGGGCTTGAGGCCCCACTTGTCATAGGCCCATAGGGGCCTAACGGATCGGGTGCGCCCGATCGGGCGGTTTTGTGCGCAGGCGACAGGCCCGAACGGGCGCAGGGCGAAGCCCCCAGGGGTGCGGCGCGGGCGCACGGCGACCGTGGCCGGAGCAGCGGCACGGCGGGGCCGGGGCGGAGCCGAGGCCGAGAGGGCGCTCGCCCGCAGGGAC
>NC_041392.1:91942353-91948685 GCF_002162155.2 Triticum dicoccoides | reverse complement strand
GAGGTGGCGTCACGGAGGAGGATGGAGGCGCGGTGGGTGTGGCGATGGGAGGCGTCGGGAGCGCGGGATCGACCCCGATCCAGATCGGGAGAGAGGAGGGGGCGCGCGGGGTGGGGCGAGTGGGGGTCGGGGAGCGGGTTAGGGTTTGCGGGGTGGGGGAATAAGGGGAGGGAGTGGCCGGCTGGGCCCTTGCCCAGCTGGGCCGGTGGCCGAATGGACCGGCCAGTTGGGTCGGCTGGCCCGGGGGGGTGCTTGCTTTTCTTTTCCTCTTTTTTCTTTTTTTTGTATTCTGTTTTTATTTCTTTTCTTTAATTTATTTTCTTTAACTATTTTAATTCAACTTAGGGCATTTAAGTATTTGATAAATTTGTGTTTTCTTTACTATAATTACCTCTGTGATATTCGGCACAACCTGAACATTTTTGTTTCGATGTTTGAAAACTGTTGATGTTTGACAATATTTAAATTTTGAATTTGAAAAGTTTCGAACCGACGCGAGATTAAACAGTGACGGAGGTGACGTGGCATATTTAGCAGAGGTTATTGTAGCTTAATTATCCGGGCGTCACACTTATGTCATTGATATGCAGAAAAATGATCTTTGGACTGAGCTGAAGTCAAATTTCACCCTACCACAAGAGGATGATCCGGAGAAGCCAGTTAAAGAGCAATTAATCAAGTCTTTTGCTCTTAAGAAGATGGCAGAACTATTCAGGAGGTGGAAGAAAGAGCTGAATAGTTTGTCAAAAATAAAGAGACACCAGAATTCAAGGGCAGATATGAGAAGATCAGAGATCACTGGCCCGCATTTGTGGCCCACAAGACATCACAAAAGAGTAAGAAGATGTCGGCGACAAACAAGCAAAATGCTGCGAAGAAGAAGCATCACCATCGCACGGGGTCAGGTGGCTACCTCATAGCCCGGCCTAAGTGGGCCAAGACTGAGAATGATCTGGCTGATAAAGGGATCGAACCGGAGACAATTAACTGGCCAGACCGTTGCCGGACTTGGTTCTTCAGGGCTGGTGGAACCTTGGACCCTGTATCAGGGAAGTGCATTTGGACGAACGATCAAATGGACATACCAGTCAAGAAGCTTCAACAGTATATCGAAGCAGCACAGCAAGGGATGTTTGTTCCAAACAGAGAGAACAACTAGCTCACAATGGCCCTCGGGAATCCTGAGCACCCTGGACGGACACGAGGCACGCCAGGCTCCATTTCGTGGAAGGTTGGGTTTCCGGATGCAGGCGGTTACAAATGCCAGGAGAGGAGGAAAAAAGTGCAGCAGACCCAAATGCAGGCGCTGCAAGCAAGGGTATAAGCCATAGAGGAACGGGAAGAAAATCGCGGCAAACGAACTGCAGAAGCTTCCCTCGAAGCTACCCCGCCATCTCAGCTGAGAAGCAGCGTGGCTTCCACTGAGCTGTTTCAGCTGGAGCATGTCTTGACGGCTCCTGCCAGCTATCCCGTGGATGCTATCACGGAGTCTCAAAATTGCCACCTTATGACACAATGGATGAATTTGAAGGTCAAGGCGGCTGTTGGCTCTATTTATCCTACTGAACCCGGCGCAACTTTTCACTGCCGGCCGATTCCAGAAGGATATGCTAGGGTGATGGTGGATGAAATAACGGAGGGATTTGAGGACCTCCAGCTTGACCACCGCACCGGTGAAGGGGAGACTAGGCTGGGTTCTGCTCTGAAGACTCCATGCCTATGGCGGAAGGAGCTCATCAACCTTCCGAACTGGACGCCTCTGCCTCCTCCTCCTCCTCCGGCGAGTCATGGCACTCCGCCTCCTCCTCCGGCGAGTCAGGGCACTCCGCCTCCTCCACCGCCTCCTCCTCTGGCGAGTGACGATTAGGGCACTCGGCCGGCTCCTTCTCCGGCGCGTGGCGGCACTCCGCCTCCTTCTCCGCCTGCGCCGGCGTGCCAGAGTAGCCAGCCTCCTCCTTCTCCGCCTCGTCAGCAAGGGCGGAAGAGAGCTGCCGCCACTTCGGCTGCTCCGGCACGTCATAGTCCTTCTCCTCCGCCTCGTAAGCAAGTAAAGAAGACAACCGCTCTGTCTGCTCTGCCGGCGTCTAGCAGTACAGCCAGAGGCGGGAGGATATACAGATTCGGTCCTTCTCTAAAGACTCCAGAGAAGTTACCATACGAGAGGACCCGAGATCACGCGAGAAGAACCGAGGAACTTCTTTGATGGGGTGAAAGCAAAGCAACATCCACCTCCGTAGGAGAAGGTAGATCCGGTGAAAGCGAAGTGCACTCTGGCTGCCCTGACAAAACCACCCAAGTCTCCGCCGAAAGGAAACTATGAGTGCATTATTTGAAAGGAATTTGTCGAAGCGGAGCAGTCGGGAAGTACTGTCAGTGATCAAAGGCTGAAAGAACGACGAGCTGGGAAACAAATTGCACAGCTCGGCGAACAAGCGAAGCAATCGTGCCCCCCACTCAAGGTGCCTAGCGACATCGTCGCTAATGATCCAAGGATGGTGCCCAGTTATAGCAATCTGGGAGATTACCTGCCCGATGATGTACATTATGATTTCATGGAGGTGCAGATACAAAGATACGAGTACGGGAAGCCTCTCGTCAAAGATGAAAGATCTCTATCAACGATGATGCAAAGATTGCATGATTGGTACTTGAAAATCTGCAGAGAGTCTGGGGGGAGGAGTTCTTTGTATGTGAGAGTTAAAAAGGAGCATGACCTCGTTGGAATTGATCTGTTGCCAGTTCCATTTGAGGAGTTTTTTCAGTTTTTTAATCAATTGGCCCTCAATAAAGCAACGGTCACCTGCTACTGTCTGTAAGTAGTACTACTTCTATCATTAAGTCTCTCTATATAGCTCAGCTCTTTCATTGCATGTATTTATAATTATCCTCACTATATTATGCAGATTGAAGATCGCCGAATTGAAGAAAAGACAAGTCAGTGATATTGGGTTCATTAACACATATCTCATAGATGAAACTGAGGTTAAATTTCATGTCGCGGATACCGATGCCAACTTGCTACGATCGTTGGTAATAAATGAAAACAAAGATATAATACTCTTTCCTTACAACTTCAAGTGAGTGTTACTGTCTTGTGCGTATTCGGTTTCCCTTATATATTAGTCAAGGTTATAGTAATGTAATTGATGAGTTATGCATGTGTGTGTAGTTTCCACTATATTCTCCTAGAGATTAAGCTTGAGCAGGGACTAGTAACCGTCTTAGACTCAAGACGAAAAGATCCCCAGGACTATGCGGACATGACTCAAATGCTCGAGAAGTAAGTTAAATCGATCATTATCCACCATATCAGCAACTTTGTTCATTTCCTGATATATCAAGTAATTGTTTTCTTTGTCTGACAGTGTTTGGAAAAAATTCACCAAAAAAGTTCCGGGACTCCCGAAGAAGCTGCAATTTAGACACCCGAAAGTAAGTACTATAGTAGCATGTTCCGTGCATCTCCTATTGATTCAAGCGCTAGTTTCATCAATACCATTTGGCATTCTTGCTTATCAGTTTGATTAACCTCTATTTCTTGTAAAGTGGTTGTGGCAGGAACAAGGGAATAATTTCTGTGGATACTACGTTTGCGAGTCCATCCGCCACACGACCTGTGAGCGGGGGTACTCTGACGAACAATATGAAGTGTGTAAATAACAACATTCACAATTTTATTTTATTACCATCATTTGTGTTGAGTTTCATTCATTCATATATATATATGTGTGTGTGTATTGACCCCCTTCTTCAAATTAGATGTTTCGGAAGCGGGATGAACTCCTAGCACCAGCTCACATGCGAGCAATTCAAGAGGAATTGGCGGCATTCTTTCTTGACCACGTGATCACTGAAGACGGAGAATACTATGTGGACCATGAGTCTGTATGTTAGGAGATTATATTTGTAAGAGATAATTATTGTATATATGTACCCGGTAGTGTCGGATAGATATACGAGAACTTGTTGTTCGACCAATCTCTCAGAGAAGGAGAGGCGATCGATATCACTTCTCTCTGTATGCATATATGTTCATGACGATCTTATGTTTCCTTCGTTTGCTTACTAGCTAGCTAGCGTGTCTAGTCCTCTCTATACGTATGTATAGTACGTAGCGTCGACCAAGCACGGACATAAGAGAGGACACTTCTCTCTATTAATTATAGCTAGCTAACACAATATATGAAACACCTAAATTAACCCCCGAAAACTCCCAACCCCCCCCCCCTTTCAAAAAAAACCCAGCCACAGAAATGCTGACACGTGGATGCCTATTGGTCCCGGTTGGTGCCACCAACCGGGACCAAAGGCCCTCCTGCCTGGGCTCCGCGCACAGGCCATGTGGAGGCCCATCTGTCCCGGTTCTGGATTGAACCGGGACTAAAGGGACAGGGCATTAGTACCGACCCTTTAGTCCTAGTTCAGGAACCGGGACAGAAGGCCCTTACGAACCGGGACAACAGGCCCTTTTTCTACTAGTGGAATGTCCTTTGACAGGCCATAGAGTCTTTCTGATGATATGGTAAATGGTGCGAGGCAGATACTCTAGGTCTTCAACAAAGAATTCAGACGGGTATTCAGCTTCGTGAGGCAAAGGCTTCATCATGCTCAGCATTTGACTCATGTTGGATTCTGGCTTCTGAAAAATGTTTTCCAAGGCATTCTGGTGTTGTTGACAACCTGGTTCATGGTATTCACCAGGAGTGGGCAGGCCTGTGAGCTCAATGATATCAAGAGCTTTGGCTTCATGATTGACATTGCCTGCCATCCACTCAAGGACCCAAGTCTTTGGATCCCTGTTGTAGCCTCGAATGTGAAGAGTTGCATAGAACTGTAGCAGAAGCTCTTCATTCCAGTGTTCCTTATCCGTGACAAACTGCAGCAGTCCAGCATCTCTGAAGCAATCCAGTGCTTCTTCAAGGCAGGGCAGGCCAGCTATAGCTTTAGTGTCGAGGCGCATATGTGGAAATATGCGCCCTTGATTGTATAAGACGTAGGAATAGTAGCTGCGCTGCTGATAGCTCCAGAACCGATCTGATGAAATGTGAGGTTTGGTATAAGGGTTCTTGGCGCTATTGAAGAAGGTGTTATGTGCCACGAAGCCATTCACATTGAAGACCCCAGGTGAAGTTGCATTGCCTGGGAATCGTGGAAGTCTTGGCTTGGGCTTCTGGACAGAAGGTCTGTGCTCAACATGATAGTCAAATTGGAGACCCGCAGCAGGTGGAGGAACCAGAATGGGCCATCGAGCCATAACAGGCTGACCATGATCAAATGCCAGCTCAATGGTGTGAGGTCTTGGAGGGGGAACATGATCATTGGCATTGTCGTTGATATGAGCTTCAGGGGCCACATTGGCTTCAGGTGCTTGCACATCAGGTGCTTTAGCAGCGGCTTCAGGCGCTTGTACTTCTGGCACCGCAGTAGCTTCAGGCGCCACATTAGCTTCAGCCATGACAACGTCATTGGCTTCAGTGGTGATGTTGGTGGCCGCCTCAGGATTATTAAACTCCACTTCAGAAGCTGGAGGGTCGGACAAGTTCTCCTCGAGAACAACATCTTGGTGGGACGGGGGTGTAGCAACTCTTTCTGCTTCAACTCTTGGTTCTTCTTCTTCATCGGCTGATGCAACCGGAATATCTTTAGCCATTTTGGCTTCAGACTCAAACACGTGCATAGTGGGAATGACTTGGGGCCTTGGTCCTTTGCGAAGCCTGTGTAATGCTGGCGACGCTTGCGGAGATGGAGTGTGCTGGGCCTCAAAGTCATCGTCATCTTGCACTGGTGAGGTCGCTTGCGGTTGGGGAGAACTTGGGGTGTCTTGTCATTGTGGCTGATCAGCCCACGATGCATCCTGAGCACACTACAAAAAAAGACACATCCGTGACATTTTGGGCCGAACGAATTTTTTTTCTATCATACATATGACACTTCTATGACCATAATTGTGACAAAACCCGGTATCATCATAGATGTGGTGGGCTCCTACTTCTATGACAAAAAATCATGACAGAAAATGGGCTTTTCGTCCTGGGCGGGCCGGAGACACAGCTGGATGACATTCTTTGGGCCGTCCATGACGGAAAAAACCGTGGTAGAAGCGAGGGGGAGGAAAATTTCGGGGAGTTCCCGGTTAAGGTGGGAGGTCGGGGGCCGAGCGATGCACGTTTCTCTCGTACACGTACGCGCGTGTGTGCGAGGCGTTGGCTCTAACTAAACCCGAGCGATTGCACTGCAGGCTACGCGTTACTGAACCCGAGCGATCGATCGATGGCTGTTAACTGAACCCGATCGAGCGATTCCTTGGCTACTGCTGCTAACTGAAGCCGATC
>NC_041392.1:91905285-91941320 GCF_002162155.2 Triticum dicoccoides | reverse complement strand
GTAGGAGGTCCGTTTCCTCCGTTTTGCAGTACGCCACACCCCTCCTGATCAATAGGACCCCCGTTTCGACCGTAGTAGGTCCGTTTCCTCCGTTTTGCGGTACGCCACACCCCTCCCGATCAACAGGACCCCCGTTTCGACCGTAGGAGGTCTGTTTCCTCCGTTTTGCGGTACGCCAGGCCTCGTTTCCATCGCCTCTTCCGTCCAAGCCCTCCCGATGAACACGACCACGCATTCCGTTCCGACCCATGAACACGACGACGACGCTATTTCTCCGTTCCGACCCAGCCATGTACACGAGCCCTCGCCGTATGTATGCGCGAGTAGGCGTTCGATTCCCCGCCCGTATGTACACATACGTGGACGTATTTTCTTTCTTGCACCCTGGCCGCTGTACGTATGTGTACATGCTACTGCGCGCCTCTACTACGACACGTGCGCGCCTCTACTATGACACGTGCACGCCTTTACATCGACCAGTATGTACGTACACGTTCGCGACCAGAATGACAACGCTACGTACGCTTCGACCAGGTGGGTCCCGACTGCCAGGCACTTCCTTGCCTGCGAAGATGTAGCTGGTGGGTCCCAACAGTCAGGGGGCGAATCGGTTTTTTTGCCCGGACGCACTTCCTTGCGTGCGAAGATGTAGCTGGTGGGTCCCAGCAGTCGGGGGCCGGTGGGTCCCAGCAGTCAGGGGGGCGAATTGTTTTGGTTTTCTTTTTTTTTGCCCGGACGCACTTCCTTGCGTGCGAAGATGTAGCTGATGGGTCCCAGCAGTCAGAGGGGCGAATCATTTTTTTGCCCAGACGCACTTCCTTGCGTGTGAAGGTGTAGCTGGTGGGTCCCAGCAGTCAGGGGGGAAACGTTTTTTCACGAAATACGGTGGCCCGTCCAGTGGGTCCCTGCTGTCAGGTAGAGGAATCATTATTTTCTGCGTAATAAGGAGGCACTTCCTTGCTGCCGCCGTGGACCCAGCTGTCAGCCTCTCCACGTACAGTCCACGTTCGATGGAAGTCGTTCCTTGACCACGTTGACCACGCCGCGCCGAGAGCACCAGGGCGGTGGATGACGGCGAGGCCTAGGGATGGCAATTTTATCCATGGATCTGGATACCCATGGATACCCGACCCGGTTGGGCAAGGGTATGGAGCACATTTCTGCCCATGGGTCCGTGGATATGGATACCCACGAACAGCCGGGTTGGGCATGGTTATAGTTTGTCCTCCATGGATATCCAATGGATACCCGTATGACATGTGGGGTCATATGATAGTGACAGTAGAAAGAGCGAATCAATGGGAAATGGCAGGAAATATGCAACTTGTGCCATGAGCTATATGCTACAGAATCAACCTCTGGTATGTCACACTTAAGGACTCATCGTATTACTTGTTACCTACTTATGCATGTTTCTTATGTTGTCATTTGTGAGTGAATGATGATGAGTTGATTTGATATTTGGGAAGGCTTCATGCTGACTTTTCTATGCTCATGGAGCTCCATGGGTATGTGGGTATCCAGCGGGTTTGGGCATGGGCACAAGTTGTGCCCATGGATAATTTGGTGGATGGGCAGAGGGTAGGAAGATGGGTCATGGGTTGGATTTGGACCAGCTCCACCCGCCCCAAACCCGACCCATTGCCATCCCTTGCGAGGCCTAGGAAGGGGACGACGGGAGCTGGGGAAGACGCGGCAGTGGAAGCCTGCGCGCGAGGAGAGGGGTACGAGGGTTCACTGGTTCGGCTGCGGTGTGAGGCTGCCATCGCCGCAGGGCCTGGCCAACGGTGGGAATAGTAGGGGGAGGTGAGGCCTCCGCGGCAGCACAGGCGGCCATGGGAGGCATGGCACAACCGGCGCTGCTTTGGGCGGCTGGAGCAAGAAGACCAGAGGTTGAAGAAGCACTACGGCCATTGGATGGACATCGTACGGTCAGTGGAGCTAGAATCGTTCATATTGACTAAAGTTGACAAAGGCCCCCGTCCCAGTCAACTTAGTAGGCCCACAAGTTAGCCTCCCAGCATGGTGGGTCCCGACTAGCAGGGGAAGTATTCATTTTCTTGTGCGTAATAAGGAGGCACTTCCGGTGGGTCCGAGCTGACAGCGGGGGGAACGTTTTTTTCGCGAAATACGCTGGCCCGTCCGGTGGGTCCGAGCAGTCAGGGGGAAACATTTTTTTCGCAAAATAAGGTGGCCCGTCCGGTGGGTCCCTGCTGTAAGGTGGAGGAATAATTATTTTGCGCCTAATAAGGAGGCACTTCCTTGCGGCCGCCTGGACCCAGCTGTCAGCCTCTCCACGTATAGTACTCTTCCGATGAAAGTCGGTCGTTGACCATGTTGACCACGCCGCGCCGAGAGCACCAGGGCGGTGGTCTGGACGACGGCGAGGCGTAGGAAGGGGACGACGCGGAGCCGAGGAAGACGCAGAAGTGGAAGCCTGTGCGGAGAGGAGTACGAGGGTTCACTGGTTCGGCTACGGTGCGAGGCTGCCGTCGCCGCAGAATAACAGGGGGTGTGGGTGAGTAGAGGGATGGCCTGGCCAGCGGCGGGAGTAGTAGGGGGCGGTGAGGCCTCTGCCGCATCGCAACCGGCCACGGGAGGCAGGAGCACGAGGCACGACCGGCGCTGGTTTGGGCGGCTGGAGCAAGAAGACCAGAGGTTGAAGAAGCACTACGGCCGTTGGATGGACATCGTACGGTCACTGGAGCTAGAATCGTGCATATTGACTAAGTCGACAAAGCCCTCCGTCCCGGTCAACTTAGTAGGCCCACAAGTCAGCCTGCCACTATATTGGGTCCCAGCTAACAGGGGAGTATTCATTTTTTGTGCGTAATAAGGAGGCACTTCCTTGCGTGCGAAGATATAGCTGGTGGGTCCGAGCTGTCAGCGGCGGTAACGTTTTTTTCGTGAAATACAGAGGCCCTTTCGGTGGGTCCCAGATGTCAGGTGGAGGAATCATTATTTTGCGCATAATAAGGAGGCATTTCCTTGCGTGCGGCCATGGACCCAGTTGTCGGCCTCTCCACCTAAAGTCCACTTCAGATGCATATCGGTCGTTGACCATGTTGACCAGGCCGTGTCGAGAGCACCAGGGCGGTGGACGGCGGCGAGGCCTAGGAAGGGAACGACACGGAGGAAGGGAAGACTCGGCAGTTGTTTTCCACGCGGAGGGGAGTACGACTGTATGAGGGTTTACTAGTTCGTCTGCCATTGCCGGAGAATAACAGCAGGTGTGGGTGAGTAGAGGGATGGCTAGGCTAGTGATGGGAGTACAGTGGGGCGGTGAGTCCTGCGCGGCAGCAGAGCCGGCCGCAGGGAGGAGGGAGCAGGCAGTCCCGCCGGCGCCTGTTTGAGCGGCTGGAGCAGGAAGATCTGAGATTGAAGAAGCATGACGGCCGTTGGATAGCCATCCAACAGTCACTGCTTCTGCGTCAACCTTTTTTAGGAAAGCCTCAAATCTGTGGGAAACAGCATACATCCCATCTGCCATTATTTCTAATAATTTACAGCCATTTGCTAATTATTAAGGTTTTTTTGGAGCCCATATTCTTTTTGTTAGCATTACAGCCCATATTGTGGCCACGGTTAAAAAATTATACGAAATTTTGCAAATTTCGGTGCGGTCCAAACTATTTTTAATCCCAAAATTTTGACTCACATTCAAACTGATTTTAAAAATAAATGTATATCAATATAAAATCCAACAAATTCTCCACGCATAAAAATTAATGTAATTTAAAATCTTGAAATGAAAAAAGATATTTGAAACTAATTGCCGGTTTGATGTGTTTTAAAAATGTACAACCCATTTCTCATTACTGATGGGCCATTTTCTCGGCCAGCCGAATGAAAGCTCTCCTCGTCTTGAAAGATTTGCAGCCCAACAGGCCTGACAAAGCGACTTGCTTGGCAAATCACAAAAAAAACTGGGATGTGGCCGTGGACCCAGCTGTCAGCCTCTCCACGTACAGTACTCTTCCGATGGAAGTCATTCCTTGACCATGTTGACCACGCCGCGCGGAGAGCACCACGGCGGTGGACGACGGCGAGGCCTAGGAAGGGGACGACGCGGCAGTGGAAGCCCGCGCGGAGAGGAGTACGAGGGTTCACTGGTTCGGCTGTGGTGTGAGGCTGTCGTCGCCGCAGGGCCTGGCCAGTGGTGGGAATAGTAGGGGGCGGTGAGGCCTCCACGGCAGCACAGCCGACCATGGGAGGCAGGAGCATGCGGCACGACCGGCGCTGCTTTGGGCGGCTAGGGCAAGAAGACCAGAGGTTGAAGAAGCACTACGGCCGTTGGATGGACATCGTTGACCACGCCACGCCGAGAGCACCAGGGCGGTGGACGACGGTGAGGCCTACGAAGGGAACGACACGGAGCCGGGGAAGACACGGCAGTGGCTGCCCACGCGGTGGAGAGTACGAGGGTTGACTGGTTTGGCTGCCGTCGCCGGAAAATAACAGGAGGTGTGGGTGAGTAGAGGGATAGACAGGCCAGGGATGCGAGTATGATGGGGCCGTGAGGCCTTGCCGGTAGCACTGCCGTCCACGGGAGGCGGGAGTAGGCGGTTCCGATGGCGCTGGTTTGGGTGGCTGGGGCAGGAGGATCAGAGACTGAAGAAACACGATTGCCGTTAGATTGACATCTAACGGTCTGATGCTGGTAGAGTCGATTGTTGACTAAGTTTCTTTTTTGAGAAACCTTGTGTACGCATGAACTTAGTAGGCCCACAAGTCAGCCTACAAATCTGTGGCAGACAACATAAAGCCCATTTGCTATTTTTTATAATTTGCAGCCCATTTGCTAATTCTTAAGTAATTTATTACAACCCATTTTCTGCCTAGGACCATGGTCAAAAAGTCCAACCTTATTTTGCATATTTCGGTGGAGTCTGAATTGTTGTAATCCCAAAATGATAAACATTTTTTAAGAACTTATTGATTTGCCAAAAAATTGTTTTATTTTTGTAAGCAAATAAGGCGTGTGACAAATTTAGTTGGTTTAAGGGAAAACCAGTGGTAAAAAAATCAACGCTGGGTGGGAAAAAGCAACAAAAATAAGGATGTAAATATGAAAAGGGAATTTTATGTGTATTCAATATAATGATACGTGTATACGAACTAGTAAAACTATAGGTAGAGCTTAGAAAACGGATGTAGGACATGCGTTTCAAGAGGAAAATAGAACTGGGCTGTGTGTTTGATTCTGTAAAAAAAAACTGTCTGCGGATGTTGTAAGACAAAATATAACTAACGTTGGCGGGCCAGAGGCCAGTAGATACCTGTTGGATCTTTGTGCCCCGTTGTCGTCATGGGTTGGGCCTGTTAAAAACAAAACAACCCTGGCAAACTACAGCCCAGTTGAAACTTGCTTGACCTGAAAAAAACAATATACATGCTCAATAAATGAGAGAATTCTGCAAGTATAGACTGATAACTGGGATGTAGCACGGATATTGTTTTTTATCGTGATAATAAGTGCATGCACTTGTTTCGAAAAAATTGGAGAACTAGGAATTCAAACGGCGGGTGCTTATGCTACCCATCAAATAAAAATCAGGGGCCTGAAGATTTGTTTCGAAAAAAATGATTCAGCTTTATATCCACGTCGACCCTCGGCATGATGGTTGGAAGCAAATGCAAGTTCATACCAAAAGATCGTTAACAACAATACCAACTTGTGGATGACAAGGTAGTACAACTACCAATACCAAACTAACTTATAATCTTTTTACTCCTAGCCCTAGTGTTCGTCTGGTAGAAAATCTTGCAGAGGACCAGCTCCCGCTCCTTCTCTTGCTCCAGGTCCCCGAGGTGGTACTGGTGCATCACCCAGTTGGTCCTCTGCTGGTCGAAGTTCTTGTTGGTGTGCTGCACCAGAACCTTTTTTGCTGCCCGTCTGCCGGCCGTTGACCATCACCGGCAAGGTATTGCCGGTCTTGTGCCACATCGCGTGCATGCCGCACTCTGACTGTATCTTGTGACGCGTCCACGCGCCCCTTTTGAACGCCCTAGAATTGCGCTGGAAGAAATGCTTCCTTAGGCCACTCAGTGTGATACCTGCAGTATTGTGGAATACAGGTTTTAGTGTACCTAGTTGGCATTTTCATAACATCTTTGGCATGTTGCAGTCACTTGTTTCACTTTTTATTAACTGTCAAATTGTAATTGCTTCACCAGGTCTGCGTGTAAAAAGAAAAATAGAGCTATAAACAAAGGAATATGTTTGTGCAAGTAGACGGTCAATCAGTGTCTTACCTGGAAGTTTCTCAGGTTGGGTGTAACATATGCCGTGCTCGCTGTTGATGGTTGGTATGAACAAATCGATGAGAGACTGAAATCTCACGCTGCCAGCACTCACTTTGGCCTCAAGTTTCTCAGGTTGGGCCAATCCTTCTTCGACTTGCATCGATAATTCCAGAATACCCGAACACGCCGCCGGGATTCTTGTGTCACCTCACGCGCAGCGTGTTGTCACGTCAATTCAATGTGTGGACATGATGAATAATTTCACCGACACATACTAGTACTGCTACTATACTACTTACTAGTCGTATTTAGTGTCACAATTTATACATAGGTTTAACTAACAAGTACGCACTTGAAGCCTAACTGATATATGTATCTCCAACATCATTATTAGTACATCATACGCAGGTGAGTTAGGATGCACTTGATCCCAGGAAGGTATCTATCCTTCAAACCAGAGGAGTGCTTCAAACTAACAACAGTACATAATATCCAACAAAAGAGGGTCGTGCTACAGCAGCAGAATACATGGCTCAGTCTAGATATCACCATGAATCAAGTTGTGCATATTTTTTGTTGGCATGAACCACATCGCCACATGTCGGGTTTGCAAAAGCCATCCATCGCATGGAAGCTTGATGCCTTTCACACACTGAAGATTATCTGGCAACAAGTTGTGTCAACGAATCTCTGGAAATGATGATTCATGAAACCCATGGTATATGTGTAAACACAGCCCCCCCCTCGCGAATGGAAGTTGCATAGCACAGTAATCATCGCCGGTGATATGATTGATGATTGGTTGGATGATTGGATAATTGAGCCCGAGGAACAAGGAGTGGTTGCTGTTGGGGATATTACCACTGGGCGTAAACCGGCCTACTTGGGCCGGGTTAACTTCATAGTGGTATAAGCAGGTGAAGGCCCAAGGCCTATAGTCGGTCTAGAATCTGTAGCTGTAAACCGACCTGATGTATAACTTGTATTGTAAGTTAGGAATAGAGAGATACCGACCGGGATACGAATATGAACCGGCTGGGACTCTATGGACCGACGGGCGTCACCCGTGTATATAAGGGGACGACCCGGCGGCGGTTCAAGATAGACAACAACAACTCGAGCCTAGGCAAAGCTTGTTTGCTCCCTAGCCATCGAGATCATATCAATTCCACCACGACTAGACGTAGGCTGTTACCTTCATCGAAGGGGCCGAACTAGTATAAAACCCTCGTGTCGTTGTGTCCGCTTTAACCCCTTCAAGTAAACTCGTAGCGATGGCTCCACGACTAAGTCCTTTCGCTAGGACACCTGCCGTGACAAATCCACGACAGTTCCCCTTTGAACAAAGGAAAATGGGATGTTGAATTAGAAACATATGCCGCTCTGAATGCTCAAGATCTTCACTCTGGCTATTTGAACCGGCTTTACACTAGCCGTGACTGTGAAGCTGGCCTGGTCAAAATGATGAGGGATAAATTTGAGGTAAATTCCTTCTTTCTTTTCTGCCATTGCATTCATCCCGGTAGCCCCCAAGGGCCGGTTTGTGACCTTGGTCAAACCGGGACTTGATCCTGAATATATATTTTTTGAAATCCGTCGGCATAACCCTCGAGGACCGGTTTAGCATAAGCAAACCGGGGCTAAAAAATAAAAAGCTGTCCTTAGAACATAACTTGATCAAATAGCCATTAGCCCCCAAGTGCCAAGTTGAATACTTGTATTGAGCTTGGGACTTTGTAATCGAGCAATATACAAAAAATTGAAGGTACATTAGCCCCCAAGTATCAGACATATAACTTTGTTATGTGGTTGATACTTCAATTTCTTGGCTCGCCTGTGCAAAGCTTTAAAATGCCATCTGTATGCAGGCTGAGATAAAAATCAAGGAGGACCGGATTGCCGATTTGCAGGAGGCCCTGAAGACCCAGCAAGCTGAAACAGATAAAACCAAGCAAGAATTAACCAGCGCTTTGAACACTGGGAACGGCTGAAAGAAAGTTTCAAGAAAGAGCGGGCTGACTGGGCCACTGAGAAGGCCAGTTTAACCAAAAGAGCAGAACATGCTGAAGCGGCCCTTAAACCGGTGGTGGATGAACTGACGGCCGTACAGCGACAAATACACTCTATGACTGCTGCAATCTTTGGTAAACTCCTTGTAACTTCTGTGATGAATTTGAATCTTCTGTATCGTAAGTCCGGTTTGAGACCATTCCAATCTTGTTGTAGGCACACGTATTGGGCACTTAGGAAATGATGTGCGGAAGAAATTGAAAGCTGCCTACACCTTGGTAGAACAATTGTATACCGGAGCCCAACGGATCATCACCACAGCTTCTCACAACAACCCGGCGCCCTCTTTAATCCAGGACACTCTTAGCAAGTTGTCAATGCTTCCAGCCCGGATTGAGGAGCTGAAAAAATCCGCTGCCCGAACCGGAGCCATCAATGCCTTAATCCGGGCAAAGGCATGGGTGCCCGACTTTGATCCTGTGGAAGCAGCTCAAGGCTATCCCAGTCTGAAAGAAGATGGCTCTGAGTTCAACGAAGAAGATTTAAGGGCCATAAACCGTGCAGTGCGCCCTCTTGCTTGCCAGTTAGCTGAAGAGGCAGATTTGACGCATTATCAAGCGCAATATAACAATCAAAACAAGCGAGTGCCTGCCCCAACTGTTGAAGCGGAGAATCTGATTCCTCCAATCCGTAAGCACACTTACACCCCTGATATTGAACCGTCTTCCCTGATCCATGAAGAAGCTGTTTTCCAAGCTTTAATGGGAATCGACTGGACCACTGTTGATTTCCAGCCAATGGGTAGAGACGAGGAAGCTGAAGCGGCGGAGGATGAGGAGCAGGCTTGAACCGGAAGCCGGTTTGAAGAACTATCTGCAACATCCTTCCACAAAAACAATGATTTTGTTTGGGCACCATGCTGCCTTGTAATAGGATAGTTAAAACTTCTGCCTGGAATATGCCTTCGTGCATAAGTACTGAAGCTTTTGCTTGAAAAACTTTAATTCCTATTTCCTGCAATCAGAAAAATTTGAACTACCATGTTTGGGTATAAAGCTGGCTTATCCAAGCCTGAAGCGGTGGTTTTTATAAACCATTACCGTCAAAAAGGGAGAAAGTAGCCCCCGTACAAACCGTACTGACTTAATACGAGCCCCCTGGTTACTCCATGATGTGAATAGGGAAAAGGTAAACCGGGCAGAATCCTCCGGATTAGAAGGGGGACCAAAAATCATTGGCTGACCCGAAAGAGATATACTTGTTGACATAAAGAAATCCAACAAAAAACGAACAAACCATGGAAGCAAAAGTAATAAAGAAAACTATTTGCAAAAATATGCTATACTGAGCTGTTCAGATGGCATTACCATGGTCGGACAGGATCAAGGCCCCCAATAGGAGCGACAATGATGCAGGTCAGCCAGGTCCCCAAATGACTCGTGGCATATATGCCAGATCAAGAGGCGTAGCAATGGCTCGGGCCCGACCATGCTCCCAAATGATTTTGTGGCCTTAGGCCGACCAAGAGGCGTGACTGGTTTAGACTTGACCAAGTCCCCAAATGATCTGGTGGCTGTCGCCTATCAAAGGGTGTTCGTTGGTACGGACACGACCAAGGCCCCCAGTGATATATAAAAATAAATATCAAGGGGTAAACCGGAGGCCGCTTTTAAACAGAACCACTCCGTGTAACCTCGCATGATGAGACAGACAGAGACCCCGCTTCAGCTGAGGCTCCGGTTTAATATATCAAAGATAATATATACATTGTCATGATATCTACGTAGATAGAGCCAATGGCTCAAGTATAGTAAGGCCGAAGATGAGCTCTATTCCATGGTCTGCCGGTCTCCTCCTCTGATGTACGTGAGTCTTGATGCTCTCGAATATCAATCAGATAATACGACCCGTTGTGCAGATTCTTGCTGACTATGAAAGGTCCCTCCCAAGGTGGGGATAACTTGTGCATATCCGTTTGATCTTGGATGAATCGAAGCACCAAATCTCCTTCTTGAAAAGTTCTGGTTCTAACCCGGCGACTGTGATAGCGACGAAGATCTTGTTGGTAAATCGCCGAACGGGCAGCCGCTATATCACGCTCCTCGTCCAATAGGTCCAAAGCATCTTGTCGTGCTGTCTCATTGTCTGCTTCAACATAAGCTGCCACCCGAGGCGAATCGTGCCGGATGTCACTAGGGAGAACTGCCTCTGCTCCATAGACCATAAAAAATGGCGTGTATCCTGTGGACCGGTTTGGCGTAGTATTGATACTCCATAATACAGATGGCAGCTCTTCAACCCAACATCCTGGTGTTCTTTGCAATGGGACCAAAAGCCGGGGTTTGATGCCTCGCAAGATTTCCTGATTAGCTCGTTCTACTTGTCCATTGGACTGGGGGTGTGCCACTGACGACACATTAAGTCAGATGTGCTCACGTTTACAGAACTCCTTCATAGCGCCCTTGGATAAATTGGTACCATTATCAGTAATGATACTATGTGGAAAACCAAACCGGAAAATCACCTTCTTGATGAACTGTACCGCTGTTGCTGCATCACACTTGCTGACAGGCTCTGCTTCAACCCACTTGGTAAATTTATCAACTGCCACCAAAAGGTGAGTTTTCTTATCCTTGGATCTTTTAAAAGGTCCAACCATGTCTAGCCCTCAAGTCGCAAACGGCCATGTTATTGGGATCATCCTCAATTCCTGAGCCGGCACATGAGCACGCCTTGAAAATTTCTGACATCCATCACACCGTTTAACCAAGTCCTCCGCGTCAGCATGCGCTGTCAACCAGTAGAAACCGTGACGAAACGCCTTTGCAACCAGAGACTTTGAACCGGCGTGGTGCCCACAATCCCCTTCATGGATTTCTCTTAAGATTTCACAGCCTTCCTCAGGAGAAACACAACGTTGAAACACCCTGATACACTGCAATGATGTAATTCACCATTGACAATCGTCATAGACTTGGATCGCCGGACTATCTGCCTGGCCAGAATCTCATCCTCTGGCAACTCCCCCCTTGTCATGTACGCAAGATAAGGAACTGTCCAATCCGGAATAACACGCAGGGCTGCCACCAATTGGGACTCCGGATTAGGAATAGCCAAATCCGCTTCACCTGGGAGCTTGACTGACGGATTGTGCAACACATCCAAAAAGACGTTAGGCGGAACCGGTTTACGCTGAGAGCCCAACCGGCTTAAAGCATCCGCCGCTTCATTCTTCCGACGGTCCACATGATCCACTTGATAACCCTTGAAACAACCTGCAATATTATCCACTTCCCGACGGTATGCAGCCATGAGCGGGTCTTTAGAGTCCCAAGTGTCGGACACCTGTTGAGCCACTAGGTCCGAGTCACCAAAACACTTAACCCGGCTTAAATTCATCTCTTTAGCCATCCGCAGACCATGGAGCAAGGCTTCATACTCAGCTGCATTATTAGTACAAGGGAACATTAAGCGAAGAACATAACAGAACTTATCACCTCGTGGGGAAGTTAATACGACTCCAGCCCCCGAGCCTTCCAATTGCCTGGATCCGTCAAAATGAATGGTCCAATATGTGTGATCCGGCTTCTCCTCTGGTGCCTGTAATTCCGTCCAATCATTGATAAAATCAACAAGTGCTTGAGACTTCACTGCCGTCCGAGGCACGTACTTCAGTCCGTGCGGCCCCAGCTCTATAGCCCACTTGGCAATTCGGCCAGTCGCCTCCCGATTCTGTATAATATCACCCAAGGGAGCTGAACTGACCACTGTGATGGGGTGCCCTTGAAAATACTGCTTCAACTTCCGACTGGCCATAAAAACACCATAGACCAGCTTCTGCCAATGCGGATACCTTTGCTTGGATTCAATCAGCACCTCACTGATATAATAAACCGGCCGCTGAACCGGATATTCCTTGCCTGCCTCTTTGCGCTCCACCACAATAGCCACGCTAACTGCCCGAGCATTAGCCGCTACGTATAATAATAGTGGCTCCTTGTCGATCGGAGCTGCAAGAACAGGCGGATTGGCTAACTGCCGCTTCAGGTCCTCAAATGCCTCGTCAGCAGCTGGACTCCAGACGAAATTGTCTGTCTTCCTCGGAATTTGGTACAAAGGGATAGCCTTCTCCCCGAGGCGGCTGATAAACCGGCTCGGCGCAGCGATTCGGCCCGCCACACGCTGAACATCGTTGATACACTCCGGTTTAGCTAGAGATGTAATAGCCGTAATCTTCTCCGGATTAGCCTCAATTCCTCTGTTAGACACCAAGAAACCCAGTAACTTGCCTGCTGGAACACCAAAAACACACTTGGCCGGATTAAGCATCATCCTGTAAGCTCGCAAGTTGTCAAAGGTCTCCTTCAAATCATCCACCAGTGTCTCCTTCTGCCTTGATTTTACTACAATATCATCCACATATGCGTGCACATTGCGGCCGATCTGCTCATGCAGGCAATTCTGTACACACCGTTGATAGGTGGCTTGGGCACTCTTGAGCCCGAAGGGCATAGATACATAGCAGAAGGCTCCAAAGGGAGTGATGAATGCTGTTTTCTCCTGGTCCTTAACCGCCATCTTGATCTAATGATATCCAGAGTATGCATCCAAAAAACTCAAACGCTCACAACCCGCCGTGGCATCAATGATCTGATCAATACGGGGGAGGGCAAAAGGGTCTGCCGGACAGGCTTTGTTAAGATCTGTGTAATCCACACACATACGCCAAGTGCCGTTTTTCTTAAGAACCAGCACCGGATTAGCAAGCCACTCTGGATGGAACACCTCAATAATAAACCCAGCTGCTAAAAGCCTGGCCACTTCCTCTCCAATGGCCTTGTGTCTTTCTTCGTTAAACCGGCGGAGGAACTGTTTCACCGGTTTATACTTAGGATCCACATTAAGAGTGTGCTCAGCGAGTTCCCTCGGTACACCTGGCATGTCAGATGGCTTCCATGCAAAAATGTCCCGATTCTCACGGATGAACTCGATGAGCGCGCTTTCCTATTTGGGATCTAGGTTGGCACTGATAGTGAACTGCTTGGACGAATCGCCGGGCACGAAGTCAACAAGCTTGGTCTCAGCTGCCGATTTGAACTTCGGATCTGAATCATGCTCTGTAGTTGGCTTCTTTAAAGGGGTCATATCTGCCGGATCAACATTGTCCTTGTAATACTTCAACTCCTCTGTGGCACAGACTGACTCTGCATAAGCCGCATCACCTTCCTCACATTCCAAAGCGACCCTACGGCTCCCATGAACCGTTATGGTCCCCTTGTAACCCGGCATCTTGAGCTGCAAGTAGATATAACAAGGCCGCGCCATTAACTTGGCGTAAGCCGGCCGGCCAAACAAGGCGTGATACGGGCTCCGGATCTTCACCACCTCAAATGTTAGTTTTTCCGACCGGGAGTCGTGCTCGTCCCCAAAGGCCACATCTAGGGCTATCTTACCAACAGGATATGCAGATTTGCCTGGCACAACACCATGGAATACCGTATTCGACGGTCTGAGATCCTTGTCTGTTAGTCCCATGCGCCGGAATGTCTCCTAGTATAGTATGTTAATACTGCTTCCTCCATCCATGAGTACCTTGGTGAATTTATAACCCCCCACCTGAGGGTCTACCACTAATGCAAGCTGGCCCGGGTTATCAACCCGGGGCGGGTGATCCTCTCTGCTCCACACGATAGGCTGCTCCGACCAGCGCAAGTAACGTGGTAAGGCCGGTTCAACAGAATTCACCGCTCGCTTGTGGAGTTTTCGGTCGCGCTTATCCAAACTAGTTGTGAAAACATGATATTGCCCATTGTTCAACTATTTTGGCTGGCTCTGATAACCCGACTGCTGCTGCTGCTGGCTGTTCTGATTATTCTGGTGATTGTGACCGCCCTGATTGCGACCTGAACCGGAAGCTCCATTGTGATCCGGCCCGTGGAAACCGGATCCTGAACCGCCACCTGATCCGTGATCATACCGGAAAGCATCAGAGTTCTTGAACTCCTGCATGATATAACAATCTTTCCAAAGATGGTTAGCCGGCGCCTCCTTCGTCCCGTGCTTCGGGCAAGGCTGATTCAACAAATAGTTCAAACGGCTTGCGTTAGGATTGGGAGCCCCGTTACGATTTGCCGCTTTACCTCTGCGCCGCTACCCCCTGTCCTGTGTGTTAGTGTTGGCCACAAAGTCCACGCTGCCGTCCGCTTTGCGCTTGCCTCCGTTTCCATCACCCGTTAGTTTTTTCTGCTGCTGTTTGGAGTTGCTATTCTTCTTTCCCTTTCCTGCTTCATCATC
Source organism: Triticum dicoccoides (assembly GCF_002162155.2). NCBI lineage: Eukaryota > Viridiplantae > Streptophyta > Magnoliopsida > Poales > Poaceae > Triticum > Triticum dicoccoides. Next base: position 91,926,770 of record NC_041392.1, on the reverse strand, counting down.
ATTAAGCTCGGGATCCTTGCTACTGTCCGAATCGGCATACTTCACTAAAGCAGCCATGAGGGTTCCCATGTCAGAACCGCTTCATGCGTCCCAATTTCAATTTTAGAGGCTCAAACCGGCAGTTGCCTTCCAGAGTTAAGACCGCAGAGTCAGCATTAATCCTGTCAGATGAGTGCAAAATTTCCGAAACGCGGCGCACCCAATGGGTCGTTGATTCTCCTTCTTCCTGAACACAAGCCGCCAGGTCTACTATGGACTTGGGCTGCTTACATGTATCCTTGAAATTCTATATAAACCGGGCCCGCAACTGGGCCCATGAGCTGATAGAATTGGGTGGTAGGCTCTTTAACCAAGTACGAGCCGTGCCCTCAAGCATCATGGTGAAATATTTTGCACATGCGGCCTCATCCACGTCCAGCATTTCCATGGCCATCTCATAACTCTCTATCCATGCTTCAGGGGGTAAATCAGCGGTATAATTTGGCACCTTGCATGGACCCTTGAAATCTTTGGGCAGGCGCACATTACGTAAAGCAGGGACCAAGCAAGGCACTCCCAGAGCGGATGTGATTCCTGGCCCGGCAGAACGAACCGGTGTGAGTTGGCCCGCATTATCCTGTGCTGCTAACTCGGCCTCCCTTTGCGCCCGGGCCCGGTTCACCGCATCCCGAGTATCGACAACACCACCTGCCGGGTCATCACCACGGGCCGCTTCACGGCCTTGCGCATTGCTTGATATGGCCGGTTCATCTATGCGCCTGCTATAGCTCCGGCTCGGACGGGGCGTAGAATGAACCCGATCACGGCTGTATGAATATGCCTCCTGCTGAATCAGCGCGGTCCGGAGAAGCTCCTTAACCCGGCGCGTCTCTATTGCTTGCGGAGAATCCCCTTCAACTGGGATGGCCTCTAACCGTGCGGCGGCCGCAACAAGGTTGTCCATAGGATTCGAATAATGACCCGGGGGCGTCTGGACCGGCGGAGGGACCACAATATTTTGGCGAGGGGGTTCCATCAGGCGAGGTTGGACCGCCGCTCCTGGCCCTGGCGTCTCAATCCGGTTTGTCTCCTAATACCGCGGTGGATTACTGGGTCCAGCTCCTGGAGTGTGAAAGAGATTTCGGGGGTCAAACCCTAACGGCAGGCGTGATCTGTGCTTCCGCTTCAAAACCTCCTGTGATGCATTCTGGTCAAGCATGAGTTTATAGGCCTGTGCGTCCAAAGCGGCCTGCTCTGCAGCCATCCGGTCTTTTTCCGCTGCCAGATCCGCTTTGGCTTGCACGATCTGCTCTCTCACCTTCGCAATTTCTGCATTATGAGCCTCTTGATCTGCCGGATCATCCTCTGTCATAAGCGCGGCTAGTGCGTCAAACAGATCAGACAGAACTTGAACCGGCGGGTGCACAAGGCCTCCTGCCCCTGCTGCCGCTGCCGCTGCGGATCCGGAGAGCATTGCTGCGGCAGTCGAAGAATAATTCGCCGCCTGGGTGCCAGCCATGAATATTCCAACCCGGTTGATCTGGCCTGGGGGGTCCGGAATACTGTCGCCATCGGAACAACCCCTCACCTGATCGTCTTGCATCCGGTATAGCGACTCGGTCTCTCCGGTCGAAGACTCGTCGCCGGAATAGACGACGGTCTCGTTACCGTGCTCTGATTCGTCCTCACGCTCTCCTCAGTAGATGACTCCAACGAAGGCACGCTTCTTGGCCGGTTTAACCTGGGTAGATCTCGCACGCTGAGCCGTCTCGACGGGGTCGGTGTAGATGTCCGGCTCAGGCCCAGGCTCACCGATCTTGCTGATGAAGACGTGTATGCTGCCAAAGGGGACCCGGTACCCATACTCGATCGAATCGGCCTCGGGACCCCATCCTGCATCATCGATGTAGATCCTGCCCCGACGACTCTTGGTCATCTGGCGCACTACATAGCCTTCGAGTCCCTTGAGCTTGCCCTCCAAGATCGTCAAACTATCGTGCGATAGCCCCACGGTGGGCGCCAACTGTCGTGGATTTGTCACGGCAGGTGTCCTAGCGAAAGGACTTAGTCGTGGAGCCATCGCTACGAGTTTACTTGAAGGGGTTAAAGCGGACACAAAGACACAAGGGTTTTATACTAGTTCGGCCCCTTCGATGAAGGTAACAGCCTACGTCTAGTCGTGGTGGAATTGATATGATCTCGATGCCTAGGGAGCAAACAAGCTTTGCCTAGGCTCGAGTTGTTGTTGTCTATCTTGAACCGCCGCCGGGTCGTCCCCTTATATACAGGTGACGCCCGTCGGTCCATAGAGTCCCAGCCGGTTCATATTCGTATCTCGGTCGGTATCTCTCTATTCCTAACTTACAATACAAGTTATACATCAGGTCGGTTTACAGCTACAGATTCTAGACCGACTATAGGCCTTGGGCCTTCACCTGCTTATACCACTATGAAGTTAACCCGGCCCAAGTAGGCCGGTTTACGCCCAGTGGTAATATCCCCAACAGTTGCCGAGGCTGTAAACCCGCCTCTAGTTGAATACGCCTGGCCCAACGGAGTTGGGATCTTTCTTGAACACGAAGCAGGCATAGCCATCAATGTCACGAACGCCCCACGCATTGTACTGCATGTGGTTTGATGTAATGGTTTGGTCAATTTGGTACGTGCGAATGAGCATCAAATGACCACCGTCAGCTGAACGAGCGATAAACCACCACCCATCGGCTAGTATGATTCCAGGTCCTAGAATCATGAAGGCCATCGCATTTGTGTCTGCTGCAAAAATTCAAATTGGAGACCAAAAGGACAAAAATAAACAATCATGTTCAGAGTATGTGTGGAATTAAGATTATTATAACATTGACACATATCATAGACAGAGAATTGCAATGTCGTGGTCATAATCATACCCCAAGTGTAAAAAATAAGCCAATGGCTTTCATTTTTTAGCAATATGTCATGGTTCAAACATCATGTAACAATGAGAGAAAAACAGCTATGACAGCGCCTACTCATATTCTACCATAGCACTTACTACTACTGTTCTCATATCAACTCTAAGCAATAACATGCGTTGTTACAAAAATCTTGTAAACGAGAGTAACATATAGCAATCATGATGTTATGCTCATAATATGTATTCTAACAATCATTAGATGCCAATTGTTCTCATATCAACTCTAACAATAACATGTGTGGTCATAAGAATCTAGGAAATGAGAGGATTATATAGCAATGATGTGGTTATAGACATGCTATGCATTCTAAATTTGTAACAAATGAACAGGCAGTCATATTCATAAGGTAAAGATGAGATGAGATAGAACAATTACACGACGATAGATTCCACCAGTATAGGTAGCCAATCTGTGCGTTGACTGCATAAACGATGCCATCGTGCACTATAGCATCAGACAGAAATGTTTCCTCAATAGGATTGATGATGAGCCATAACCATGTATGGTGATCGGATTCCAGATAGACTAATCCCTTGTTGAACAAGGCAATGAGCTTGTAATCCATGTAGTCTTCTGATGGTGTGGGCACTTTGCAGATTACAACTTTCTGCAAACAGAGGTCGAGCCAATAGCTTGACGCGTCTCGTGCGTAGTAGGCAGGAGTGTCCGGCGGGCCGTGAGGCTCGATGGTGGCGGTATCCAAAGATGGAAGGGTGATCTCTCGCTGGGTGTAGATATCCACGAGACGCCATGGACTACCAGATTGGTGTATGAGGACGACCCAGTTGGCCTTCATGCCCGCCCAGTAGTGGTCGTGCATGAAGGGCAGGTGGACGGGTAGTGGTAGCATGTCGAGGGGCACCACGGAAACCTCCATAGGATCGTCAAGTCGGTGTCTGGGCCACCTGCGAGGATCGGGCATCAGCAAGCAGGGTGTCTTGAAAAGAGTCGGCCGGTTGCAGACGAGTAGACTGTACAAAGACACCGAGCATGCGGCCAGACGGACGGTGCTGAGTAGGTCCATACGACTACAGATCTGCTCCAAGAGAACATCGGGGAGGGAATTCCAATTGCGGCTCTGCGTGTCAGTCGGTTCTGCCATTGGGGTTTTCGGTGCCTGCGAGCCAGCGGGGAAGTGGATTCGGGCGGGCGAGCAAAGAAGCTTCTCCTCGTGTGGCCGAGTAGTGATGGTACGCATGGGCCACCAAGGAAGATGGCGCGGGCGGGCGAGCAGTGAGCGAGGGTAAATGGTGTGCGGCCGACGATGTGGAAGAGAGGAGGAAGAAGAAGAGAGGAGGAAGAAGAGTGGAAGACGGGGAAGAAAGTGCATTCAATCTCAATTCTACTAGTACTACTACCAAGATATACCGTCCTTCGGAGTGTAAATAGTTACACCAATGACATTGTTGGGGAACGTAGTAATTTCAAAAAAATTCCTACGCACACGCAAGATCATGGTGATGCATAGCAACGAGAGGGGAGAGTGTTGTCCATGTACCCTCGTAGACCGAAAGCGGAAGAGTTAGCACAATGCGGTTGATGTAGTCGTATGTCTTCACGGCCCGACCGATCAAGCACCGAAACTACGGCACCTTCGAGTTCTAGCACACGTTCAGCTCGATGACGATCCCCGGATGCTGATCCAGCAGAATATCAGGGAAGAGTTCCTTTAGCACGAGGGCGTGGTGACGATCTTGATGTTCTACCGTCGCAGGGCTTCGCCTAAGCACCGCTACAATATTATCGAGGATTATGGTGGAGGGGGGCACCGCACACGGCTAAGAGATCAATGATCAATTGTTGTGTCTATGGAGTGCCCCCTGCCCCCGTATATAAAGGAGCAAGGGAGGGAGGCGGCCGGCCTAGGAGGAGGGCGGGCCAAGGGGGGAGTCCTACTCCCACCGGGAGTAGGACTCCTCCTTCCCTTGTTGGAGTAGGAGAGAAGGAAAGAGGGGGAGAGGAACAAGGAAAAGTGGGCAGCACCCCTTGTCCAATTCGGACCAGAGGGGGGGGGGCGCCTCCTTCCTTTTGGCCTCTCTCCTCTATTCCCGTATGGCCCAATAAGGCCCATATACTCCCCGGCGAATTCCCGTAACTCTCCGGTACTCAGAAAAATACCCGAATCACTCAGAACCTTTCCAATGTCCGAATATAGTCGTCCAATATATTGATCTTTACGTCTCAACCATTTCGAGACTCCTCATCATGTCCCCGATCTCATACGGGACTCCGAACTCCTTCGGTACATCAAAACTCATAAACTCATAATATAACTGTCATCGAAACCTTAAGCGTGCGGACCCTACGGGTTCGAGAACAATGTAGACATGACCGAGACACGTCTCCGGTCAATAACCAATAGCGGAACCTGGATGCTCATATTGGCTCCCACATATTCTACGAAGATCTTTATCGGTCAGACTGCATAACAACATATGTTGTTCCCTTTGTCATCGGTATGTTACTTGCCCGAGATTCGATCGTCGGTATCTCAATACCTAGTTCAATCTCGTTACCGACAAGTCTCTTTACTCGTTCCGTAATACATCATCCTGCAACTAACTCATTAGTTGCAATGCTTGCAAGGCTTAAGTGATGTGCATTACTGAGAGGGCCCAAAGATACCTCTCCGACAGTCGGAGTGACAAATCCTAATCTCGAAGTACGCCAACCCAACAAGTACCTTCGGAGACACCTGTAGAGCCCCTTTATAATAAGTCAGTTACGTTGTGACATTTGGTAGCACACAAAGTGTTCCTCCGGTAAACGGGAGTTGCATAATCTCATAGTCATAGGAACATGTATAAGTCATGAAGAAAGCAATAGCAACAAACTAAACAATCAAGTGCTATGCTAACGGAATGGGTCAAGTCAATCACATCATTCTCCTAATGATGTGATCCCGTTAATCAAATGACAACTCAGTCTATGGTTAGGAAACATAACCATCTTTGATCAACGAGCTAGTCAAGTAGAGGCATACTAGTGACACTTTGTTTGTCTATGTATTCACACATGTATTATGTTTCCGGTTAATACAATTATAGCATGAATAATAAAAAATTATCATGATATAATGAAATAAATAATAACTTTATTATTGCTTCTAGGGCATATTTCCTTCAGTCTCCCACTTGCACTAGAGTCAATAATCTAGTTCACATCGCCATGTGATTTAATACCGATAGTTCACATCACCATGTGATTAACACCCATAGTTCACATCGACATGTGACCAACACCCAAAGGGTTTGCTAGAGTCAATAATCTAGTTCACATCGCTATGTGATTAACACCCAAAGAGTACTAAGGTGTGATCATGTTTTGCTTGTGAGAGAAGTTTAGTCAACAGGTCTGCCACATTCAGATCCGTAAGTATTTTGCAAATTTCTATGTCAACAATGCTCTGCACGGAGCTACTCTAGCTAATTGCTCCAACTTTCAATATGTATCCAGATTGAGATTTAGAGTCATCTGGATTAGTGTCAAAACTTGCATCGACGTAACCCTTTACGATGAACCTTTTGTCACCTCCATAATCGAGAAACATATCCTTATTCCACTAAGGATAATTTTGACCAATGTCCAGTGATCTACTCCTAGATCACTATTGTACTCCCTTGCCAAACTCAGGGCAGGGTATACAATAGGTCTGGTACACAGCATGGCATACTTTATAGAACCTATGGCTGAGGCATAGGGAATGACTTTCATTCTCTCTCTATCTTCTGCCGTGGTCGGGCTTTGAGTCTTACTCAATTTCACACCTTGTAACACAGGCAAGAACTCTTTCTTTCACTGTTCCATTTTGAACTAGTTCAAAAACTTGTCAAGGTATGTACTCATTGAAAACTTATCAAGCGTCTTGATCTATCTCTATAGATCTTGAAGCTCAATATGTAAGCAGCTTCACCGAGGTCTTTCTTTAAAAAACTCCTTTCAAACACTCCTTTATGCTTTGCAGAATAATTCTACATTATTTTCGATCAACAATATGTCATACACATATACTTATCAGAAATGCTGTAGTGCTCCCACTCACTTTCTTGTAAATACAGGCTTCACCGCAAGTCTGTATAAAACTATATGCTTTGATCAACTTATCAAAGCATATATTCCAACTCCAAGATGCTTGCACCAGTCCATAGATGGATCGCTAGAGCTTGCATATTTTGTTAGTACCTTTAGGATTGACAAAACCTTCTAGTTGCATCATATACAACTCTTCTTTAATAAATCCATTAAAGAATGCAGTTTTGTTTATCCATTTGCCAGAATTCATAAAATGCGGCAATTGCTAACATGATTCGGACAGACTTAAGCATAGATACGAGTGAGAAACTCTCATCGTAGTCAACACCTTGAACTTGTCGAAAACCTTTTTGCAACAATTCTAGCTTTGTAGATAGTAACACTACTATCAGCGTCCGTCTTCCTCTTGAAGATCCATTTAATCTCAATGGCTCGCCGATCAATGGGCAAGTCAATCAAAGTCCATACTTTGTTCTCATACATGGATCTCATCTCAGATTTCATGGCCTCAAGCCATTTCGCGGAATCTGGGCTCATCATCACTTCCTCATAGTTCGTAGGCTCGTCATGGTCAAGTAACATGACCTCCAGAACAGCATTACCGTACCACTCTGGTGCGGATCTCACCCTAGTTTACCTACGAGGTTCGGTAGTAACTTGATTTGAAGTTACATGATCATCATCATTAGCTTCCTCACTAATTGGTGTAGTAGTCACATGAACAGATTTCTGTGATGAACTACTTTCCAATAAGGGAGCAGGTATAGTTACCTCATCAAGTTCTACTTTCCTCCCACTCACTTCTTTCGAGAGAAACTCCTTCTCTAGAAAGGATCCATTCTTAGCAATGAATATCTTGCCTTCGGATCTTTGATAGAAGGTGTACCCAACATTTTCTTTTGGGTATCCTATGAAGACGCACTTCTCCGATTTGGGTTTGAGCTTATCAGGTTGAAACTTTTTCACATAAGCAATGCAACCTCAAAATTTAAGAAACGACAGCTTAGGTTTCTTGCCAAACCATAGTTCATACGGTGTCGTCTCAACGAATTTAGATGGTGCCCTATTTAACGTGAATGTAGCTGTCTCTAATGCATAACCCCAAAATGATAGCGGTAAATCAGTAAGAGACGTCATAGATCGCACCATATCTAATAAAGTATGGTTATGACGTTCAGACATACCATTACACTGTGGTGTTCCAGGTGGCGTGAGTAGTGAAACTATTTCAAAATGTTTTAACTGAAGGCCAAACTCGTAACTCAAATATTTTACTTCTGCGATCATATCGTAGAAACTTTTGTTTTTGTTACGATGATTCTCCACTTCATTATGAAATTCTTCGAACTTTTCAAATGTTTCAGATTTGTGTTTCATCAAGTAGATATACTCATATCTGCTCAAATCATCTGTGAAGATCATAAAATAATGATACATGCCGCGAGCCTCAATATTCATCGGACCACATACATCAGTATGTATGATTTCTAACAAATCTGTTGCTTGCTCCATTGTTCCGGAGAACGGAGTCTTAGTCATCTTGCCCATGAGGCATGGTTCGCAAGCATCAATTGATTCATAATCAAGTGATTCCAAAAGCCCATCAGCATGGATTTTCTTCATGCGTTTTACACCAATATGACCTAAACGGCAGTGCCACAAATAGGTTGCACTATCATTATTAACTTTGCATCTTTTGGCTTCAATATTATGAAAATGTGTATCACCACGATCGAGATCCAACAAACCATTTTCATTGGGTGTATGACCATAGAAGGTTAACACCAAATAACATTTATTTAGGTTCAACACTAATCCCGAAAGTATAGGGAGTGTGCGATGATGATCATATCAATCTTGGAACCACTTCCAACACACATCGTCACTTCACCCTTAACTAGTCTCTGTTTATTTTGCAACTCCCATTTCGAGTTACTACTCTTAGCAACTGAACCAGTATCAAATACCGAGGGGTTGCTATAAACACTAGTAAAGTACACATCAATAACATGTATATCAAATATAGCTTTGTTCACTTTGCCATCCTTCTTATCCACCAAATACTTGTGGTAGTTCCGCTTCTAGTGACCAGTTCCTTTGCAATAGAAGCACTCAGTTTTAGGCTTCGGTCCAGACTTGGGTTTTTCACTTGAGCAGCAACTTGCTTGCCGTTCTTCTTGAAGTTCCCCTTTCTTCCCTTTGTCCCTTTACTTGAAACTAGTGGTTTTGTTTACCATCAACACTAGATGCTTTTCTTGATTTCTACCTTCGTCGATTTAAGCATCGCGAAGAGCTTGGGAATCGTTTCTGTTATCCCTTGCATATTATAGTTCATCACAAAGTTCTACTAACTTGGTGATGGTGACTAGAGAATTCTGTCAATCACTATTTTATCTGGAAGATTAACTCCCACTTGATTCAAGCGATTGTAGTACCCAGACAATCTAAGCACATGCTCATTGCTTGAGCTATTCTCCTCCATATTTTAGCTATAGAACTTGTTGGAGACTTCATATCTCTCAACTCGGGTTTTTACTTGAAATATTAACTTCAACTCCTGGAACATCTCATATGGTCCATGACGTTCAAAATGTCTTTGAAGTCCCGATTCTAAGATGTTAAGCATGGTGCACTAAACTATCAAGTAGTCATCATATTGAGCTAGCCAAATGTTCATAACGTCTGTATCTGCTCCTGCAATAGGTATGTCACCTAGCAGTGCATCAAGGACATAATTCTTCTGTGCAGCAATGAGGATACACCTTAGATCACGGATCCAATCCGCATCATTTCTACTAACATCTTTCAACTTAGTTTTCTCTAGGAACATATAAAATTAAACGGGAAGCAACATCGCGAGCTATTGATCTATAACATAGATGTGCTGATACTATCAGGACTAAGTTCATGATAAATTAAAGTTCAATTAATCATATTACTTAAGAACTCCCACTTAGATAGACATCCCTCTAATCATCTAAGCGATCACGTGATCCAAATCAACTAAACCATAACCGATCATCACGTGAAATGGAGTAGCTTTCAATGGTGAACATCATTATGTTGATCATATCTACTATATGATTCACGCTCGACCTTTCGGTCTCAGTGTTCCGAGGCCATATCTGCATATGCTAGGCTCGTCAAGTTTAACCTGAGTATTCTGCATGTGCAAAACTGGCTTGCACCCGTTGTAGATGGACGTAGAGCTTATCACACCCGATCATCACGTGGTGTCTGGGCATGACGAACTTTGGCAACAGTGCATTCTCAGGGAGAACACTTATACCTTGAAATTTTAGTAAGGGATCATCTTATAAAGCTACCGTCGAACTAAGCAAAATAAGATGCATAAAAGATAAACATCATATGCAATCATAATATGTGACATGATATGGCCATGATCATCTTGCGGCTTTGATCTGCATCTCCAAAGTACTGTCATGATCTCCATCGTCACCGGCATGACACCATGATCTCCATCATCTTGATCTATATCAATGTGTCGTCACATGGTCGTCTCGCCAACTATTGCTCTTGCAACTATTGCTATCGCATAGCGATAAAGTAAAGAAATTATTTGGCGCTTGCATCTTATGCAATAAAGAGACAACCATAAGGCTTCTGCCAGTTGTCGATAACTTCAACAAAACATGATCATCTTATACAATAACTTATATCTCATCACGTCTTGACCATATCACATCACAACATGCCCTGCAAAAACAAGTTAGACGTCCTCTACTTTGTTGTTGCAAGTTTTACGTGGCTGCTACGGGCTGAGCAAGAACCGTTCTTACCTACGCATCAAAACCACAACGATAGTTTGTCAAGTTGGTGTTGTTTTAACCTTCGCAAGGACCAGGCGTAGCCACACTCGGTTCAACTAAAGTTGGAGAAACTGACACCCGCTAGTCACCTGTGTGCATAGCACGGCGGTAAAACCAGTCTCGCGTAAGCGTACGCGTAATGTCGGTCCGGGCCGCTTCATCCAACAATACCGCCGAACCAAAGTGTGACATGCTGGTAAGCAGTATGACTTATATCGCCCACAACTCACTTGTGTTCTACTTACATCAATGCATAAAACCTGGCTCGGATGCCACTGTTGGGGAACGTAGTAATTTCAAAAAAATTCCTACGCACACGCAAGATCATGGTGATGCATAGCAACGAGAGGAGAGAGTGTTGTCCACGTACCCTCGTAGACCGAAAGCGGAAGCGTTAGCACAATGCGGTTGATGTAGTCGTACGTCTTCACGGCCCGACCGATCAAGCACCGAAACTACGACACCTCTGAGTTCTAGCACATGTTCAGCTCGATGACGATCCGCGAACTCCGATCCAGCTTAATGTCGGGGAAGAGTTCCGTCAACACGACGGCGTGGTGACGATCTTGATGTTCTACCGTCGCAGGGCTTCGCCTAAGCACCGCTACAATATTATCGAGGATTATGGTGGAGGGGGGCACCGCACACGGCTAAGTGATCAATGATCAATTGTTGTGTGTATGGGGTACCCCCTGCCCCTGTATATAAAGGAGCAAGGGAGGAAGGCGGCCGGCCTAGGAGGAGGGCGCGCCAAGGGGGGAGTCCTACTCGCACCGGGAGTAGGACTCCTTCCCTTGTTGGAGTAGGAGAGAAGGAAAGAGGGGGAGAGGAACAAGGAAAAGTGGGCTGCACCCCTTGTCCAATTCGGACCAGAGGGGGGGCGCGCGCCTCCTTCCTTTTGGCCTCTCTCCTCTATTCCCTTATGGCCCAATAAGGCCCATATACTCCCCGGCGAATTCCCGTAACTCTCCGGTACTCCGAAAAATACCCGAATCACTCGGAACCTTTCCAATGTACAAATATAGTCGTCCAATATATCGATCTTTACGTCTCGACCATTTCGAGACTCCTCGTCATGTCCCCGATCTCATCCGGGACTCCAAACTCCTTCGGTACATCAAAACTCATAAACTCATAATATAACTGTCATCAAAACCTTAAGCGTGCGGACCCTACGGGTTCGAGAACAATGTAGACATGACCGAGACACGTCTCCGGTCAATAACCAATAGCGGAACCTGGATGCTCATATTGGCTCCCACATATTCTACGAAGATCTTTATCGGTCAGACCGTATAACAACATACATTGTTCCCTTTATCATCGGTATGTTACTTGCCCGAGATTCGATCGTCGATATCTCAATACCTAGTTCAATCTCGTTACCGGCAAGTCTCTTTACTCGTTCCGTAATACATCATCCTGCAACTAACTCATTAGTTGCAATGCTTGCAAGGCTTAAGTGATGTGCATTACCGAGAGGGCCCAGAGATACCTCTCCGACAGTCGGAGTGACAAATCCTAATCTCGAAATATGCCAACCCAACAAGTACCTTCGGAGACACCTGTAGAGCACCTTTATAATCACCCAATTACGTTGTGAAGTTTGGTAGCACACAAAGTGTTCCTCCGGTAAATGGGAGTTGCATAATCTCATAGTCATAGGAACATGTATAAGTCATGAAGAAAGCAATAGAAACAAACTAAATGATCAAGTGCTATGCTAATGGAATGGGTCAAGTCAATCACATCATTCTCCTAATGATGTGATCCCGTTAATCAAATGACAACTCATGTTTATGGTAAGGAAACATAACCATCTTTGATCAACGAGCTAGTCAAGTAGAGGCATACTAGTGGCACTCTGTTTGTCTATGTATTCACACATGTATTATGTTTCTGGTTAATACAATTCTAGCATGAATAATAAACATTTATCATGATATAAGGAAATAAATAATAATTTTATTATTGCCTCTAGGGAATATTTCCTTCAGACATGTGGGTCTACCACAACAGGGCCCATATGTCAGTTAATGGAGGACAGAGGTGTGTAGGCGTATTGGCGGAAGCGTGCTCTACTGGCAAACATGATGGCAGTACTGGGTAAGGCTGATTTAGTAACCCCAACATGCTGGTTCAGCTTATTAATTATGTGTCCCATTTGCTGCAGCGTGTATTGTCACTTCACTGCGAAGACTAGTTGAATAGTTCTCTCTGACCGAGATGGGGAATAAATGGATCGCGAGGACTTCCTTTCTACAGTATCCCTATGCCTCTACGCTCACTTCACTCATTTTGCCCCGTACCTAGTCACTTGTTGAAATCTGTAGAAAGACAAATACTCCGTATTTGAGAACAGAGGGAGGCTTTTACTCCGTACTACTCCCTCCGTTCCAAAATAGATGACTCAACTTTGTACTATATTTGGGAACAGAGGGAGTATCACCATATGGAGGGAACAGAGGAAGCTTGAAATATGAACATGTCAATGGGAGGGAGTAAGCCCCATGCATGCATGCATGCATGCAACATGCAACACTCACACGTACACATGGACGCACGCAACACTCACGCACCCATGCGGCACACAGCACACAACGCAACACACACGCTCACGCTCAAGTGCTCAACCTACTCCCTACGTCCGTGAAAGAATGTACATTTAGAGATTTACACATTGACCAGGGCATAATTAACGCCCAAAAGTAGCTGACTTATGTGTGCATGCGACCATTGAGATAAGAAGATTAAATGAAGGCCGTTGCATGCTGTAATTAAGCATAGACATGTAGCCTATACCTACAGCACAAGTTGGTGCATTAGTCAATCAATATCGATTTAGTAGATTAAAGGCTAATGCATTGGAAGTGTAGATGTACATCATGTAGTACACTCTTTGTTGGAAGACCGAGGGAGGACACGTGCATGCACTCACATACACAGCCAGGGCGGTTCGCGCGCAAGGGTTGGACTCGTGTCGCGCCTGCGTAAAGTTTTGTTTAACTGATTTCTTTGCTCTGCCAACTGACAGGTGGGACCCAGAAACCAGGTGACAATTTAACCAGTCAACAAAGTGCCATGTCGACTATGTGGCCGGTCAGTAGGGTGCAATACGGTGCTCTACGATGAGCTAGTGATCGCATAATGGCCGCAAAACTATATATAGTGATCGTAAAGAGCGTACTGTTACATACGTTGACCGCCAGTGTATTTTTCTCGTTTCAAATTAAGCCATATTAATCGGAAAGGACGCAGTATGGACTACTACTAGTAGTACTAGTACTGCTCTGATGTGTCCCATCAACTCGCCGAACGAGGAGAAGCTTGCTTACTACGCCTCTCCCTCGCCCACGCGTGTGGTGGTTCGCATGACGAGGAGAGGGTTTTGACTACAGCGCCCTCTCCCTCTCCCTCGCCCTCGCCCTCGCGGTGGACGTGCAGCAGTTCAATTGGTGTCAGATTGCCAGAAGCATATTGTACTGTAGTATCATCATTGTTGGACCTTCCGAAGAGGCGAAGAGCCAAGTGCAAGGTTCACACGAGTACGAACTGTTGAACCTCCCGAAGAGGCAAAGAGCCAAGAGCAAGGTTTTATAGGAGTTGTTGTCCTAGTAGGAGTGTACTAGTACAACTATAGCGAACGATGCTACTGTATGATGCCGCCACGTCACGTATATCCAAAGTTGTGCCACCTTTTTTTCTCAAAGAGCATGTTGGAGCCCGTGCAACAACCACACAAGTTTCACGTAGACATAACACATTTACTAGTAATAAATTCTAAAGGACAAATGCAAGTATGCCACACAAGTTCATCTCCAACTCATGTGATAAATTTGTGCACGACTAGTCTACATATATTCACAGCGCTATCATTCACAATTACCGTACTCCACTTACATGTTATAGATGGGCTACATGTCCTCCTCCAAGTTCCAGTCCCAGGTGTTCTTCATGGATGGCACGATCCATAGCAGTGGGCAACGGGAATCATTGTTGCAGCTTTCTAGTCTGGTTCCACACGATGGAGACTCATCCAAGCTGAAGCAGCATAAATCAGGGATAGCGTGTCCCAGCATGTCGTTCATCCGGCGGTGCGCACTGAAGACACAACCATGCTTCATGAACGGCAGGCCTTCCGTGTTGTGCACGGAAGGTGGCATCCGCTTCACAATGGGGTAGCTGTCCCCGATGAAAAGCGAGTACTCTCCAAGAGTGTTCCTCGGCACCCACGTAGCATCACTGGGGACGAACTTGGCGCCGTTCATATGGTACACGCGGCATCCTAGATCTAAACACATGGTGACGTACATAGTCAAGGTCCATGCATAATAATGTTGTGCTCAAATGTGGCAGTCAGTAATACTGTGCAGCAAATAGTACTACTCCGGTATAGAAGAAGTAAAATAACCGGCTTATTATATATAGTCACTCTTGGCTACATGGATGAGATAGTAAGACATGGAAAAACAAAAATGGTGGCAGCTAGTGGGTTCAAGTCTTCAAGGGCCTAGCTAGCTATACGCGTCCTCCAAGGTAAAAAGTACTCCTACTAGTACTACAAAGTATACTACTAGTACAACAATGAAAGAGAAGGCGAGAGGGTTAAAAAATGGAATACCTGGGTAGATGGTGATGGTCCGATCGTGGTAGATTATGTGACCATATTGCACATCAGTGGTACCATGGGTAATGACTGCTAAGATAGTTGATCCCAATATGCCAAAGTCAGCTACAAGGTTCTAGGTTAGACCAAATCGCGGATGCAAATGCACATCCAGGATCAGCGATCTTATTTTGATCGGGGGATGACTGGTCCCTGCAAAATAATGGAGTACCGTTAGGGATGCAAATGATGGTTTGTGCATTCCGTTTGTAATCTCCCGTACCGTAGGATGTCAACCAGATGAAACAAGTCCCCTGGCTTGTCACCATGAAGATGCGGCCTAGATGGCGCACGGCGTCTTCGAACGTGTAGGGGTACAAATCTGCCGCCGCCAACATGCGCCAGCCTCTGCCATTACTGCCTCCTGTATTGATGACAATCCTTATGTCGAACACCGCGATGCGATAGTAATCATCGTAGCCGCGTTGCTTTGTCGGCGGGTCCGCAATTGCTATCTTCTTCAATCTCATGTAGGCATCATCATACGTATTCCTGCCCAGCCAGTCCGGAAGGCCGATCCAAATGGTGGAGAAGGGGTCTACCGGAACAGCCGCACTGCTGTGGATGTTGTGCAAAATCATGGTGGTATCCGACCGGAGGTATGCAAGCCAATCTTCGTTGACACCGACCCAGACCTATATATAAGACGGTGGGCAGCAGAGAAATTACGGGATGGAAATGGAATAACTAAGTACTACATGATCAAACTCCATTACTGACTTGCTCATCGGACAAAATCCGACTACCTCTCAACGTCGTCAACTCTAGCGGAGTCAACGTGCAACCATGGCCATGGAGCGGTGGACTATTCGAAGAATTGTCCCATAGAAGAACCTTCTCCTCGAGGACGCATGGAAGACCAACAAGCATGGCCTTTTCCCAAGCCTGTTTAAGCAGCATCTTGAAAAAGTTGGTGCAGGAAGCACCGAGTCTTGCGGCGGTGAGGACGTCGGAGCGGCGTGCAATTTCTCCCAGAGAATCGTCGTCCAAGGTCTCCCAGCCCCGATGAGGAGGAGAACCGCCTGGCGAATCCATGGGAGCAGCGACGAACTGCCTTCTCTTCGGGGGGAGGGGAACTGGCGAGGAGGAGATAAGAGCGTAGTAACCGCAGGGCCTCGTCCCTTCCAACTGTAGATCGTTCCTCAGCGAAGGGGTGAGGCTATTATTTACTACTCTAAATAATAGCACTAGTAAGAAATTTTTGGCACTAGGTAGTAGTTTTTGGTACCATGGAGTACTAGTACTAGCATTATGGAACGTTATGGGATTGCATTACACTGTAAATAATAGCACTAGTAAGAAATTTTTGCCACTAGGTAGTAGTTTTAGGCGTGGATTAAGAAATTTTGGGTATGTTTTTGCCATTTTTTGTACAGGCCAACTAGTGTCAAAAAACGTCGTACATTATGTGACGGAGGAGTACGTACTCGTACTATAGCAGTACTAGTACTACTTTTCTCAACTACTCCTCAAAAAAGCACCCAATTAATGCTCTTGTTTTCCTCAAAAAAGTATGTTTACCAATGCATTAATTGCAATGAATGCATGCATAAATTACATTCATTGGTCAATTTTCTCTTAATACTTGCATGCAATGATTTAATGCACCTTGGAATCTGAACATGTGATGGGAAATAACCAAATTGAGCCTTATAAAATGGAAAAACTAAAATTTTGAGATGAGCCCTATAAACCGGAAAGGAGGGAGTACTGTACTTCTAGTCTAGTCTTGTATAGTGCACCAGTTTTGAACTCTTGAATCTCAGGGCCAAGGAGCTACAGTTGGAAGTGGAGGGTACTACTGTTCTCTAGAACCATCGTTGTACTATCAATGCAGGGGAAGTACACCTGCGTAGTGGCCTAGTGGGTACTCTCGGTGCTCTATTCAGCCGCTCCTCTCACGTAGCTGGCCTACTCAGTCGCTCCTCTCACGCACACACTAGCAGCCTATTTATCAGTGACGGTTACTGCGGGGCAGACCATTTGAGTTATTTGATACAGCGAGACTAGGCTTTTCACTTTCATTTGTGGAGGTGTAATGGATCTCGTCGAACTTTGTTAGTAGTTCCATCTTTATGAATGAGATGAAGCAAAGCTTTTTGCCTCCGTTTCAAAAAAAACACGTCAAGAGGAATTTCTTTTATAGTAGAGCCGATAATGGAGTGAAGTCCATGCATGCAACGCCACAAGCTACAGAGTAGTAGTAGAGCACTTTACATACAGAGCCATATTGCATAGTTCCCAATGCCTCGCCAGGCTTTTCTGGCTCCTCGGGCTTAATTGGGAGGCGCTAGTTTAAATATGCTACTAGCTGGAAGCTGCAAGCGAGGTGCGGCTAGGGCGAGCACGCGAACCACGGGATGCTGGGAAGGAAAACCCGTTCATGTGGCTAGGCTGTCCAGACTCCAGTGCACCCAGATTGTGGGGCCGCACGTCCATTTGACTTCAAAACTCAAACTACCCGTGTAAAATATTGGCTCGCTGTGAAGTGTAGTACTCCCTCCGTTCCGAATTACTTGTCGCAGGTATGGATGTATCTAGATGTATTTTAGTTCTAGATACATCCATTTCTGTGATGTACCTAGATAGTATACTATTTAAAAAAAGGCCGCCGTGCGTTCGGCCGGGATCGAACCCACAAAACGAGGTATACACTCCCGCGACCACTAGTAGTACTCTTTGGAGTACAACGCAACCTAGAATCGCCTTTTGTCGCTAGTAGTACGTACATTGTTCCTTACAAGAAACCCCTAAGAGCATGATTAATAGTATAGCCAGCTGCTGGCTATAAGCCAGTGCCATGTCATCTACAGCCCATCTTATAGCCAACATGTAGTAGTAGTTTATTTCTTATAGCCCGCTGACTCAGCTCTATTGTACTTCTCTAATAATGCAAGAAACCACTAAAATGCCAAGAAACTACTACCACTTGCATACGTGGCAGACTTAAGATAAGACTACCTTATCAACCATTGTACTCCTCTTACCAACAAAAATCCTCGAGTGACCTCCTACCTCCGGCCCGTCCACCTAGTCATCCTCGGCCACGAGACGCGGATACCGCCGCCGGCAGAAGGCGAGGTCAAAACCGCCGGCGATGCGGAGCCCATGTTGCGGCAGCCCGGATGCCAGCTCCGTCCGGCGCTCGCAGCCGCTAGCTAGCCAAGATAGCTCCGTCCAGCTGCTTGTCTGCAAGGTTTGCTAGCTAGATTGGCACGGCAGCGCGGCGGCTTGCTCGTGCGTGCCACGCTAAGGTCGGCCATCTGGCTCGAGCGAAGGCCAGTGCGGTGGCTTGCTTGCTCGTGAGTCACGCTCAGGCCAGCCTGCCAACCCGTGCGGAGTCCAGCGCGGCGTACGTCCCATCCGGCGGAGCGGCGGCCAACTTGCTCATCATCGGCGCCACCGACGAACACGCATCAGTACTGTTTGAAGTAATGTTCAGGAAAAATAATGATTTGAGGGGGAATAACAGGATAGAAGGTCAGATGTGGGTCCCTCGTGTCAACGGTCAAACAAAATGTGTTGGTTTAAGCTGCCTCGTCAGCACGGACATGTGGGCCAACCCTGTCATAAATGGGTTAAAACGAACCTAATCGGTAGGAGTACTAGGTAGTTTTTGGCGTGGATTAAGAAATTTTGGGTGTGTTTTTGCTATTTTTTGTATAATAGATTCCTCCTAGAGCTGGTTGAAAGTGGTAGTTTTTTGTTAAATACTCTACATATTGTAAGTAGGAGTGAAAGTTAAGCTTTGGAAGCCAATAAGCAAGGCTAGTTACATAGTGCATATGTGTACATGATTGAAAGTAAATATCAACCATGAGTGACTAATATCTTGATGGAAAACTTGAAACTATGGAATACTAGGAAAGGAAATGCATGGTTGGAAATACTAGCAATGTTCATGTCCATTGCAACGAATCACAATTAGAATAATACTTATTCACAAACTTGGTACAAAACACTCTAATTTTTATATACATATGTCACTAGAGATATATTATGTTTCAATTAGAATATATTCCTTGGGCTGTTTTGGTGAGGTCAGGGAGGGATGTGGTTGGTTTTAAGATACTAATTATGGGTTTTTCTGCAAATTGGTAGACAAGTGGGATGTTGGTGAGAAAAGGCAACAACTTACCTCACAATCGTTAGATGTAGATCTAATGGTCAGAAACGACGGATGGCAGACACACCAGCATCACCAACTTAGTCTTGTGTAGGAGTACTAGCAAGATCCGTGCATTGCATGGAACATCAAGATGCATTTTTTTATAAAACACTTGTTGTTATTGACCCTTGCGGGAGTAATCCCATGTGTAAAAACTAATGATATCTCGAGAAATATGAGATAAGGTGAAGAGGAGTGGGGTGTGGTGGTGGTTGGTGGTCGGACTGAGCGGAGGCATGGGGATTGACGACGCCGGCAGCGGCCACCAGGCCAGTTTGTTCCAGAGCCTTCCTTTATTAATTGCTCAACAATGAGGTTTGTTGGAGATAAGGATGAACGAGGGAAGGCCTTGTCTGCAAATGTGAAGAGGGGTGCGGGTATCTTTTAGTTTAATTTCCATCCGTCAGATATAGATCGACGGTCTATATTGCAAGATGGCACACGTACCATCATCACCAACTCGGTTTTTTATAAGAGAATAAATATAAGTATGGAGATACAAACGTATTATCGATACTTTCTTCCGTAAACTAGCATCTACATTCTATTCAACGCCTCGACATGTGGGGCCTTAGCACAATGACTTCTCGACTGTGTAAAACGAAGATTTTCCCGTCGCCGACAGGGAGGGGGTGACAGCGGTGTGCTTTTTGGCTTGCTCTAGTCCTAGTAGTCATACTAGGTGGTCTAAGCACGCGTAGATTTATTCTTTTTCATGTCTCGTGTTCACCGTACTGCCATGATTGTTCATGAATAGACGGTAAGTTATTCATGGGGAAACCCTTGTTGAGCGTGTTTGCGAGAGAGAGAGAGAGAGTGCGTGTGTGATATGTTAGAGACTGAGGCAATGATAACAGATTCTTTGTGTCTATGTGTGTGGAGGATAGAGAGAGACATGTACATGGGGATTTGTGTTGTGTAACATGGAGACACATATACATAATTAGAGAGTGAGTGTGTGAGATACACATGCGGACATGAGGAGAGATGAGGATCCAGGTAAATGGGTGTTTGTGCGTGTCTGTGTGTGTTTGTGCACGCGTTTGTGTGTGAGAGGCAGAGAGTGTATGTGGAGTAGAGAGACCACTGATGATGTAAACCTAGTATAAGGGAAGGGGGATGGTGTGACATGTGTAGTAGCGAGATAGCATGGGTGCGGGCGGGGGGAGTAGACTATTTGGAAGAGACATCGAGTGTGTGTGTGGGAGAGGGGTGTGAGAGCGAGAGAAAGAGAGAGCTAGCGACGGAGAGAGAGAGTGAGAGGAAGAGAGGGGCGAGAGGGGTCGTTTGTGTCCATAAATAGCGTATAGATAGGGAGACAATGTTGATGTTGTCCGAAATTGGCCTATGAACGGAGACGCAAGGGAACCAAGTCATCGTGTGTGTGATAGGGACTTCATGAGAGATCAAGAATAGATGGTGTAGAGAACAATGTGCGAAATCGAGAACAATTATACATTAGGGAGCTATGCAAAGAGTCATGACATATATGTATACGGGGAAAGAGCTGGGGCGGGTCCGCATATGGGAGAGATAGAAAGAGGAGAGTGGTGCACAAGGAGACAAAGTGTGCTTGTTTGCAGTGGGGGTGGTGTGTGAGGTGAGTGCGCGAGAACCACATAACTAGGGAGATAGACGTTTGGGGGTGATGTTTTGTGTGTATGGGAAATATACACTCTACATAGTGCGTGTGCTTTGGTAAGAGAGATAGAGGGAGACCAAGAGAGTGAGGGAAGAGATGTGTGCATGCCCGAGAGACAAAGTGATAGAGACCTATGTTGGGGTCCGGACTTTACAAGAGAGAGGGGTGTTAATGTGCTCGTGTTTTGGTGTTTGGGGGAGAGAACGACTTC
>NC_041392.1:91897625-91905158 GCF_002162155.2 Triticum dicoccoides | reverse complement strand
TCTATATTTGAGGGACTTTAGCGTAATTGAGATATTGTGCACTCATGGTTGGTCAATTTGTTTCACAGTTTGTACTATGAGATAACGATACTTTTGAACATGCGTGATATACCTTGATGTACCAGAATTACAAACCTAAGATTGGAATTTTGGAATTTGACTCCATCATTAGCTTTTGAAATTCATTTAAACGGAGGTACATTTTTTAAGCCGGGATTTCATGATTTCAAATTCATATATCAAACCTAGAGATATACACATACGGGCATGTTCAAACTTTATAATCATCCACTTTATTCATACACATACACATTTTTGCTTTTGTCATCATATTTAGGATAAACACATTTGGAATTTCATTTGAATTGGATCGTATGATGGTATTTGCTTGTAGTAGCTCAATGATCCATATTTGAATGGAATAGACAATCTAAGTTTCGAGTTGGAGACATTGATTTTCAAAACTTGCACATTTTTTGCGTGCAAAACAAACAAATTGTCGGCCATGATATCATAGTCGGCCGTACGAGAGCAGAATACTTATAATTTTAGGCGCCAAAAGCTTTCAAACTTCCCGCTCACATCGAAATATCACGCGCCTGAAAGTTTAGCCCTGCGATATTCCTGTTTTACCCCTGCCACATGAACGGAAAAGGGTTGCTTTGGTAACTCCATTGTTTTCCCCTCTTTGCCCCCAACATTCTTCCCCAGAGCCCCTCCCCTTCCCCTCCCCGACCCCCCCCCCCAACCACGGCAAGCCGCCGAATCTAGTCCTCCGCCGCAGCGATGGACCTCACACCCCGTCGGATCTACCTTCCGCACCTTGGAACCCCCAACTGCCAACTCACCACTTCACCGGAGCCGCTTCAGCGACTGGCTTGTCCACCGCTCTAGATCTCCTTGACCGCCATCATGGTCCACCGCACCAGATCTGCTTAACCGGCGCCCTCGTCCACCACAGCGTAGGCCCTTCACTGACTCCCTAGTCCGCCCTTCGCTAGCCCTTCATACAAGCCCTCGTCCTCCGCAACAGATCCGCCTCACCGAAAGCACTATACAACGCGCCCGCCGAAGCCTTCGTCCACTGCACCGGACCCGCTCCACGGATGCCATATTCAACTCCACCGGCCCTGCTTTACCGATGCTGCAGCCTCATCAGGTTATTTCGATTTGTACTCCTTTCGGTTTTTATCTTTATCGTGCAACTGTTCACTTACCACAGATGAGCTTTCTTGTATGTCAACAGGCGCTGCAACCGTAGCATCGGAGCCGCTTCAGCGACGGTGACAGCCGGCCCAAACTCAACCGCAACACAAGCACCATTGACGATCCTTAGCTATCAAGTATGACAACGATACCCATACACCACCGAGAATCAGATACTATTATCCAACGGCCGGCGCCTACGTTCACTTTTCTAGCATAAGCAGCGCACCTTTGAATTTCTTCAGGGCATCATTTAGTTTTTCATGAGACGCATTATTCTGCTTGCACCTGTAGGGCCATACTTCTGGCAGTGAACATGTTACATGTGCTAAATTACATACCAGTGCACATATAGTTAATATGCTTTAGTTTTGTTCTGATGCCACCTGTTGGTTCCATCAGACTGCTTAATGTTCTCTATGCTTAATTACACATCAGCAAACTAGCATGTGGTTCCGCTGCTTTTGTTTGTTTTACCCTACATTTTCTGATGCCTCTGTTCATTACTTGTTTGTGTGTTCTTGATCTTCCCAAGTTGCATGACTAATTTTATGCTTCTATTAATTATGGAGCTGCCAACCCCATCAAGCAAAATATTTGTTCTTTTGGGGCTGGCACCTCGAACAAGCATAAAAATATAGGGAAGCAGATATACTCCCTCCGATTCTATTTACTCTGCGCATAACTCTTGACCCGCATACCAAGGAGGGCACTGGTTTAATTTTTCTAGACTAATTTGCCAATTAATTAGGGTAGAGGCGGATGGGGCGGGGCACAAAAGGAAACCAGCGCTAGGAATCGGCAATGTGTAGACTAATACGAGGAAACTGAGAAAAAGTTATACGCAAAGTAAAAAAGAATCGGAGGGAGTATTGTCGTGTATGCACACACCCTTCTTTCATTAGTTTAGATGAACCATTGATGATCAATTCGGACCAGTGCATGTGATTAAAATTAATTTTACCTAAATAGATGGTGCAGAATAAACTACAATAACTAGATTTGCAACCACAGGATGCTGACGATATCTTCAAAGAACATTGCAACAGCAGCTAGGCTTCACAGCAACATATGGTAAGCCAGTGTGTTTTAGTACATGTGAAATGTAATGCGAGTGAGCTGCTTTCTTGGCTTGTGCCCTCAATGTGTAATCCTACCGAATTACAAATAGTTCAGTTGTCTGCTTTGTTGTATTGCTTGATTCGAATGCTTATTTGTTGTTACGCTATACCTGAGTTGGCCAATATGTCAGCAGTGCCTGTTGTACTATCGTAAAGAAATGCATGCCTATTTCATTTGAGTCCTTAACTTTTCCTCTCAACTTCATCACAAGACTGTCTTTGTAGTTTATATGAGGCCACACTATTAAGTGCTTTCTCAGATTATTTCAACTGCTTAGATGCCTTGGCAACTTAAATATAGCGGCTGTACACTCCCTTTCAACTAGGGATGTCAACTGGGTCCGGTTTAATCCTGATTAAAGTCCACTAGTGGTATGATAGTTCAAAAGAGTTTTTTTTCGAGGAAAATGAACTAGGGAGGTAGAAAAACTAACTAGATGGGACTGGCGGATTTCGTTTATTTTCCACTTACATCCCTAGTTTCATCTTACCATTTTAATTTCTTTTCGGCTGATGCTGCTTCGAACCATTTAAATATAGTTTGCCATGCTCGGCAATAATTCATCCATCGTTTACCATGTAAGCTTACTGACTGGATCATACGATAACTATCTCTTACTGATGTCCAGCGGAAACCTTTCAGGATGCCGTTCACACTAGGACACAATGTACAACCCCAAAATCTATTTGTGGAAGCAGTGCGCCATCCATGTTACCAAATGGTAGCAGTTCAGAGGCAACACCGCCGGATAGCAGTCTGAGCATAGATATTATAGTGCTTGAGGCTCTACTAGAGGCAGAAAGAGATGCTGTGGCTACCATGAATGAGGTAATCTTTATCTTGAGGCTGGAAATTACGGAATTAGCGGAACGCATTATGCAAGCAACCCAAGAATTGGAGGAAGTAAGAATGTTGCATTTAAAGACGGAGGAGGTCCTGCTGTTTCTGCTATCTGAAGCCCAAGATAATCCCGCTTCTTCTTTAGATACCAGTTGAAATTTTCATTAGATTATTGTACTTGCATGTTGTGTCATGTATCTGAATGGATTATGTTGCAAGACCCCCTATGTTGTCCATGTGTTGTAATGATCCGAATTTTTTAGGCGAGGTAATCCTCAGTACTTGTATGATTGACATAAGGTGAACTGTTTTTCGTGTGAGCATATTGTATTGGATGAAATAACTGTTTGACTCAGAGTGTATCCAACCTACTGAATTCGAAGATCACAACATTTCTAAATCAAAATCATATATAAAGGTGGAATAAATCTCTGTTGTGGTTTTGAAGAAATAAATAACAAAATGTATAATTATCTATGGACATTCGTAATCGAATACAAATTGGATTTGAATTTAGTTTGCCAGGTCTCAGGGCAAACATGAATGCTAATTCTCCCAAGTTTTGAACGAAGCGGCTAAACACCCACTATAATTTGTGGGCTGCCAGAAGCAAGTGTTTGCGAGATGGAAATTACTGTCTACCCCTGACACTTGACATCCTTATCGACAGGATTTACAATGCTGTCGATAGGGGTAGACTAGTAACTTCAATCAGACATGACACGACGGCCTCTGAGCCCATTCAGACAGGGTGGGCGCCAAACGTGGGTGGCAAAACACATTTGATTCAAGCTTGTCCGAAAGACATGTGTCTCTTCCTCCATTTCCCCATTCATACACGGTGGGCGGCAAAACAAACTCTCCTCATCCGAAATCGATTTAGGCTTATATTTTAAATAGGGGAAGATGTGTAACTTCCATCAGACATGACACAACCGCCCTACTTGTCAGCCCCATTCATACACCGTGGGCGCCAACCGTGGGCGGCAAAACACCCTCTCCTCGCCCGAAATAGTTATCGACAAATATTTGGGAGATGCGAGATTACCGTTCTATCCCCAACCGACGCGATGTCCAAAATTTTAAACGGGGGATAAGTTCGTAACTTTCCCCCATTTCAGAGAAGCGCGTCCCAAAGTTTGAGATCCCCCCTCCCCTCCATTTCCCCATTCATACACCGTCGGCGGCACGACAACCTCCGCATTGCGGCCAGCCTCCTCCGTCCGCCACCCCATCCTCCACCTTGCCGGATCCGCTACCCCTACCCCGTCGTCCACTGCAAGAGATGGACGTCTCTCATCCACGGCGCTGGACCAGGATCCTTTCATCAACTCCTCTCGCTTCATCGGTGCCATCGTCCACCTTGTCATTGCCGCTCCTACGACCGCCTCGTCCACGGCAATAGGATATATCCCCCGACCCGGTCGTTTGCCGTCTAAAGTCTTTTTCCCCACCGCCGACAGCCATCGCAACTGCAGCACCCTCAACGTATCAGCATAGGCCTACACGGCGTCGCAAGAGAGCTGGTACTCTTCCATATGTGCTTAAGTTATCGTTCTCTCTCGGAAAATAGATCATAATTTGTTTACTGTACTTTTCTTGTCCGTACCAAATCGTAGTGGCTAGTTGAAAGCAAACATTGGTTGCTAAGTAGCTTTGTCCGGTTTGCACCTTCAGATCTGCCATGGCACGGGCACTATACTCGTAAAGCTTATGTTTTCCCCCCTTCATATTCACTACCATCATCGTAGGTGCTTCGTGTCGTGCTAGCACTGCTCCTCAAGACCTCAACCCAAAGCTTACGTGTTGAAATACGAATCTGATATGATGCTAATATCACTAAAATAGAGGACCTTTAATTGGTCACCTAATGTTCCTATATTCGTTTCGAAAAGCATGTGCGCCACCCACTGGTCCAGCTAGTTCCACTTTCCTGATTTTTCTCTTGATGCTTAGGGTTTTCCCCTTTTATATACTCTACTATGATCTGCGTAGGTGCTTTCTGTCATACTAGCATTACTCCACCCTTGAAGCTAAACAAGACAACACTCAGAATTCGAAATCTTAGTTGTTCAAATATGATTGTGATATGATACTAATATTAGTTAACCGACACATTTAATTGGTTACCTAAAGGTCCCACTTGAGTTTCCAAATTCATGTCGCGACATATAGAGAGACAGCATAGTTGCATTTCTTTGCCACTTGTTGACCGTACTTTCTTGTCCATACCAAATCTTAGTTGTTATTTCAAAGTAAACATCGGTTGCTAACTACCCTTTGCACGGTTTGCAGCTTCAGATCTGCCATCCCACTACCACGGTCAACAATGTACTCATCATGCTTATGTTTTCCCCATTTTATGATGACCACAATCAGCCTATGTGGTTCGTGTCGTAATAGCACTGCTCCACCCATCGAGCTAAACAAGTTTAGTTGTACAAATTCATATCTGATATTAGTAAAACTGAGAGATGTTTAATTGGTTAGCTAAATGTTCCTATTTTAGTTTCGAAATGCATGTGAGCCACATATGGAGAGACCGAAAAGAATAGTATTTCTCTCTGCGCTCTGGTTCATCATGGGTGTCCAACCGACATTGTATTAAAAGACTTGTAATATCTTCAATCTGCTTGCTCTTCTGCTCTTCTTTAAGATGATACTCTTCTCTTGCGGTCAACTGGTCAGGTCGAGTTGTTCTCCCTTAGTATATTTTGAATCTGCCAGGTCAGGTCGACTTGTTCTTCTTTACTATATATTGAAGCTATCATCTGCGAAGTGTCATCACTTCTGGAGCTCTCATATTTTGAGTAGTAGGCCACATTATATTAATGCACACAACAAATTACAGCATGCATGGCATCTTTTAAAAGAATTGCAGAGATAGCACAAAGGGTTTTACAGGGAGGTAGTATTGGATTAGAATCACTTCTGCATTACAAAGAAAATCTCACTTGTTTTTATGTTTTCATGCATGTCAGATATTGAACATTATCAAAATGAATATGAGAATGGGCGCACGAGAGAAATATTGCGGAACGATCCACTAGCTATCAAACTTGGCATGGTGGAGGATGGCCTATCTTATTCACCCATCAAGGTGCTTGCTCTAACTTTGCAAAGTTGTATTGGTCGCACATATTTTGCATTTGACCTCTTGCATTACTTCTACTTTGTTACATCGTCTGCTTAGTTTAAGCATCATATATGAGTATATGCCATAACTATCCATTTTTTGTACCTATTCCATGTGTCGTCAAACTATGTGTTTCCATTCAGATGTTGTTCTTTCGTAATAGGTGTCCAAAAGGAAGAGGGTGAGTGCAGGTCGTCAAGGAGTACAAACTAGGTATTTGGAAAAGGTAGTGATACCTGTTAAATCAGATAGATCAACAGCCACAGAAAACGCAGGCCCAACTGTACCACACTTTACCCCTACTCTAGTGGCCAAACCCCTATTAGAACTGCTGGGAGCCCAGCGTCGGGTATTGTCTATGATATCAATTTAAAATTTGAACTCCTAAATTTCTGCTTGTGCCTTACCTTCTCTCTTGTATGAAAACTAATTTCAGATGAATCTCCTTGCTCAAAGGATCATACAATCTCAAAACAATAATGGGCTCTGCATTGCTCTTGTCAGTACCTCTCTCTCTTTTGCCTTGTGACGCTGTACTTAATTAATTGCTATTTGATTATGTATCATCAGTCTGCACCTGATCTTCATTATCCTCTGTTTCTTCCAATATTATTTGATCTATATTTACTCTTTGCAAAATGTAGAATAATGGCAACGCTTATAAAGAATTTTCTTTGGGGAATTTATTGAATTATCCTTCCATCAACATGGAGAAGGGCTTTGTCCAGCCCGTGTTAACATGTAATGTAAGTTCATCCTTCTCAAGCCTTCAAACTTTGTTCTAATATAGATTAGGATAGGCATTATTTCCTCCACTGCTGTTTGCTTTGCTGTTTACATCTGATTGGATGTTTGCAACAACTACCAGTTTCAAATTATAGTTGTAAAAACATGTTCCTTATGCAGAATAGATCCATTTATTTGCTTATATAATTGTGAAACATGTTACGTGTCTCCTTGTTTCTCTTTCAGACTTGTATCTCTTACGTCGGGCAGAACTTTAGGGAAGATAGTGAGCCAAACCATTTTGAGGACAGCGAGATGACCCCAAGGTCCTGTCTTGATGAAGACAGTGAGTTGAAGCTACTCACCAGCAGGTGTGAGACAACCTTTGTGCAGTCGCTGCCTCAATCAGTTCGACTTCTTCAGTCTCAACTTAAAGCGGAAAGGCTTGCTTCAGCTCAGCTCCGACTTGAAGTCAAAGATGCAATGAAGATGTTAGAGGACTG
>NC_041392.1:91889771-91897343 GCF_002162155.2 Triticum dicoccoides | reverse complement strand
CCTGGCCAGGCCTAGTGCCTTCTGAAGTGCTCTCAGTTTTGTATATTCTTTTGTCGACGCGTTTATTTGCACTGGTGGCGAACTTTGATGCCCAGTGGATGTAATATGTGTGATGGTCGTGATAGCCTAGCGTAAGTTGCTTGCTTATTTATTTCCTTGTTGTCTTGTTTATTTGTTTGCTTCTAGTCATTGCAGTTCTTTTTCCGCGGTTTGCTAGTGGCTGCATTAACCTATTTTTTAAAACTAGGCCACAATAACCATGGGCTGATATTTACTGTGGTGACACTGGGCCTCCTACGGGTCGTAGAAACAGTGGGCCTTCTACGGGCCGTAGAAACAATGGGCCTTCTATGGGCCATAGAAACAATGGGTACAGGCCGTATCATCAATGGGCCTTATACGGGCAGTATGATCGATGGCCAAACATGGGCCAATAACAGGCCGCATTATGGCCGTAAATGGGCTAGAGTTGGAATCGTCCGTTCATGGGCCGACCATAACGGGCCATCATTAATAGGCCGTATTTGATGACGCTATGAAAACGGCCCAACGTATTAACGGACCACAAACGGGCCGACTATAACCATGGGCTGAATTTGGCCCACAAGCAGAAAATGACAGTAACGGGCCGTAAGTAAACGAATGCTGGAAATGGGCCCAAGAATAAATGGGCTCTGAGAAGGCCGAAAGATAACATGGGTTGGAAACGACCCAACGGAATAACCGGCCGTTAATGGGTATAAAGTGATACACTGTTCATCAAGGGCCAGTTTCACCACGGGCCGTTAATGGGTGTAAAGTGATACACTGTTCATTACGGGCCAGTTTCACCACGGGCCGTTAGTAGGCCAAGAGTTACATAGGGCCTCATATGGGCCGAAAGACGTCATGGGCCATACATGGGCTAGAAGTGAAAACGGGCTGGAATCATATTGGATGGCCCAGATGACGCTACTGGGCCTAATTCGGATAGGGCGTAACGGGCATTTGGGTTAGCGGGCTGTAAATGGGCTATATTCAAACAGGCCGTTAACAGGCTTTCCATGGGCTGGCCCGCCAGCTTTGGACCAAGTCAAACGGGACGGCCTTTACACAGGAATGGGCCTCTGTTGGGCCGTGCCACGTGTCGACATAACATAGGCGCCTATCTGACCCACTGACGAGCTGACACGTGTTTCGTCCGGCCAATAAGAATTTTACACGTGGAAATTTCCCATTGGTCGGGGCTGTTAACGGGTTATCGGATCCAAAACCCGACCCGATAGCTTAACGGCGTTCTGTTATGGTGGATGCCATGTGTCGGTCACCCTTGACGAAAGCACTTCTGTGGCGCGCGATTTATCGTCATGGAAGTGGACACTTCTGTGATGATAATTTTGGTAATGTCATGGAACACTTCTACGACAGCACAGGTATGGCTATCTTGATTCTGTCATAAATTTTTCATGGATGTACATGCATGACAAAAAAAGTGACCTACTATGACAAACACGTATCATCACGGAAGTGTATTTTTTTGTAGTGGCAATTGGCACCAGAGGACGACCAATGCTGATGAGTTCGCTGTGCGTGAGCACAGGCGATGATACCAATTGGTGCTCGATCTGAGGAAGGACTTCATCATCTTCAACATTGTCGTGAGGACCAATGTCTTCAGCTGCGGTGGGGTCAACAGCTGGATTGTCTTCAGCTTCAGGAGCATCTGGGGAAGCAGGCTCATGAACTATGACTTGGCGTTCTTGATTTTCAGAAGCAGGACGAGTCACTAAGATTGGTTCGACCTCAAGGGGCTCTGTGGGAGGAGCCCGATCTCTCTTCTTGGTTTTGCGTTTCTTAGTTGGAGGAGCATCATCAGTGGTGGCCTTGGTTTTGCGCTTTCTGGCTTCAGCTTCAGCTTCCCTTGTTTTCTTCAATTCTGAAGCCACTGTGGGGATCTTAGGCTTCGAGCCTGTCATACTGGCTGGGAAGACAATTGGATGTACTTCCTGCCTTGGTGCTTTAGGTTCTGCCACAGCTGGCTTCTTCTTCTTCTTGGCCGCCATTCTGGGGTCGATGCCTGGTCGCCCCAAAGCCTTGCGCTTTTCAGCTTCATTATATCCCTGAACACATTTAGCAGCAAGATCCTTCATGCGCTCACGAGAACCTTTGGCTTCTTCGCGTTTGGTTCGGAATGCTTCCTTAAGCTCATGCATCATGGTTTGGAAGTTCTGAATGTCTTCAACATTGAGCTTAGCCATATGCTTCTTGAACTGAGCCTTCTCATAATCTATCTTATGCTTCAGCTCAACAATCTTCTGAGCTAGAGCCAGCTCACCAGCAATGGCTCCGTGGAAGGCGACGCTGAGGCCAATGGGAAGCTGAAGATCATCAAAGCTAACATTTGGGCTGTCAAACCACTCATCAATGAATGTGTTGATGATTTCAACATCAAAGAGAGGGAGCTCATTGAAGATTTCTGCCTCTTGCTTGCTCTTGATCAACTGCTCAAGAGCGTCATCGCCAAGATCGTCGTCGCTGGACAGATCAATGGCGTCATTCTCATTTCGCAGAACAGCAGCAGGGGTCAGTGCTTGGCTGGTGGGTTGTATGGGCATCTTCACTTTGGAGGGCTTGGAGATGTGTGACAGATCTTCAGACTGCACACTATGTTCAGGAGGTGCAGTGGCCAGAGGCTTCACCCGTGAAACCTTTGGTGCAGGGGCAGGCTTCGAAGCTTTAGGCTTCTTCAGCTTCTTTGGCTTCGGTGGTGCAGGCGCTTCGTCAGATTCAGTGTCGTCTGCAGGTTGATCCACGACTGCACCTTGAACCATAATATGAGTGATGAGACCTTCCAGGTTGTAGAAGGGCCCAACAAGATTGGGTTCAGCTTCGCGTGAGCCATCGGCACGAGGAGTAGAGGGACCTGGATTGAAGTCTAATCCCCGCGACTTCTTGTTTTCTTTGGCCGAGTTCCTGGCAGACTGAAGGTTGTGGTTGAACAGATTGTCGTCACAACACCATAACAATGACGATGGGTCGGCATCTACAGGCTGTGGTCCACGGACCATGCAGGGATAGAAGCCTTGTTCAATCTCTTCAGCTCTAGACCTGGGTTGAAGATTTTTGTATAGGATGTCTCCCCACGGCCGCTTGATGGCATTCTTCTCAGCATACTCCTGGGTCACGAACCTGTACTTGAACTATTGTTCTGCACAATATCTTCGAATCCATTGGATTCGAGTTTTCCGCTGATTGTAGTCCTCCTCTGGATCTGTCTTGTACACCTCATAGAGGTCAGGAGGAAGATCTCTTGAGGTGTTACCACGATGATGTCTGCCACCCTTCCTTGCAGATTTTTCTGGTGCCATGAAGTTTAGACTAAAAGGCTTCAAAACTGTCAAAGTCTTCTGTCTACTGGTCAGACAAAGAACTGGCTTCAGGAGAATTTATATGATGTTGTAAGAATTCTGTAAATGAATGCAGACTATGAGAACCAAGGGATTCTCCCACGGACATGTACCTGTGATAGCATTAAGGTGCGAGGGAAGGGGAAGAGGTCATATGCATTCTCAGAATATTTTGAAGATAAATCAGTTTAGAAGACATTGACCTCATAGTGCGAAGACATTCACTCATAGATAGAGAGTTGGTTCCAGATTTGTACGAAATCACGAATAAGTACAAGTGAGGAATCTAACTACTTTGTGAAGCATAAGTGAACATACTAGGCATATTATGAGATGCAGTATGAAATAGATCTAACTTGTGTGAACAGAAACTGCTTGTGGTAGAAAAGGATGAATCTATCAGATCAAAGAGACTGTAAAAAGGAGGTTTTATTTACCACACGAGGAACTACTAGACGGAGTGGGAGAGGAGGCCGAGCAGTTCGATCTTTCGTGCCCTAACTTGGCGACGGAGGACACCTACGGCGACGGCGGAGAAGACGATGTCCGCGGTCGGCTTGAGGACGGCGTCGGTGAGGTTGCGGCAGCTAAGCGCTTCGTCGCCGGCGTCGTCAAGGGCTAGCGGTGGTGCTAGGGTTTGTGCGAGAGTGGAAGAAAGGATAATGACTGGGGTGAGGCGTGTATTTATAGGGACAGGGACGACACAGCGTTATTACACAGGTGCCCCTGGCGGTTCACATCTGAAGGACACATGGCTATCATGCAACACATCGGAGGTTGTTACACGTTCCCACCCGCCTGGATTGTCGGGTGGTCGTTCCCACTTCTCCGGGTTTTAGGTGGAAGGATTTTGCATTGAAAACAAATTAATGTTTGTCTCTGCGTCTTCTGCTGACAAGGACGCAGAGAAGACATTTTGACAGTGTCAATAGAATGCATATGATTTGGATAGATAGACTTAGGAAAGAAGCATAGAGGGGTTAGGGTCCGATCACATTCACTTAGTTCAAAAGATTCGGCAAGAAGTCATAGCTATAAGTGAATGTTGTAGAGGATAGAAACCAAATCAGTACGTTGAGGATAAACATGAGGTCATGTTAACATTGAAGACAAACAGAAAGCAAAGACATTGCAAATGTAACGCCATGCGAGAAACACTTCTTAGGGAAGAATTTGGTGGTGGTGTTACCCTCCGTATAGGAAGTATTAGACCCAGACACGGCACACAACTATTGTGGCACTCCGAAGTCAAATTCCACGTTAATGTATTCACACTCAGAATGCAAGTCTTCGTTGATTGAAGACATATGTTACTTTGTGTGTTGCACATCTAAGTCATCAACATGCACAAGTGTTAGGAAGTGTGCCTGATCACAGGGCATTTGAGGATTCCAAGATATTTATCTCACAGCGTAACTTGCAAAACCTCTTCTCATCCAAGGGCTCTGTGAAGATATCTGCCAATTGCTCTTTAGTGTTGACGTGTATGATATCAATATCTTCCTTCATAACATGATCTGTGAGAAAGTGATGACGAATTTCATTGTGCTTTGTCTTCGAGTGCTGAACTGGGTTGTTAGCAATCTTGATGGCGCTCTCATTGTCGCAGTAGAGTGGCACTTGCTTCAGATGAATGCCATAGTCTTTGAGTGTTTGCTTCGTCCATAGAAGCTGAGCGCAGCAAGATCCAGCAGCAATGTATTCAGATTCAGCAGTGGAGAGAGATACACAGTTCTTCTTCTTTGAAGACCAACATACAAGTGATCGTCCCAGAAAATGACATGTTCCTGATGTAGACTTGCGATCCACCTTGTCACCAGCATAATCAGCATCTGAGAATCCAACTAGATCAAACTCTGAGCCCTTTGGATACCATAATCCTAGTGTTGGGGTGTGAGCCAAATATCTAAGAATTCTCTTCACAGCTAAGTGATGCGATTCCTTTGGTGCCGCTTGGGACCGGGCACACTTGCAAACACTAAGCATGATATCTGGCCTAGATGCACATAAATAAAGCAAAGAACCAATCATGGAGCGGTATACCTTTTTATCAAACTCTTTACCATTGTCATCGGGACCCAGATGGTGTTTAGCTGGCATTGGCGTCGTGTAGCCTTTGCAGTCTTGCATTCCAAACTTCTTCGGGCAATCTTTGAGGTATTTCTCTTGAGATATGAAGATGCTGTTGTCTTGCTGTCGTATTTGAAGACCAAGGAAGAACTTCAGCTCACCCGTCATGGACATCTGATATTGCTCTTGCATCATATATCCAAACTCTTCACTGTATTTCTGGTTAGTGCAGCCGAAGATAATGTCATCCACATATATTTGGCACACAAATAGCTCACCATCATATGTCTTCGTGAAGAGAGTGGGATCCAGGGAACCAGGTTTGAAGCCTTTGCTCTTCAGGAAGTCTTTGAGTGTGTCATACCAAGCTCGAGGGGCTTGTTTAAGGCCATACAGTGCCTTGTTGAGCTTGTAAACCATGTCAGGATGTTTTGGATCTTCAAAGCCAAGCGATTGTGCAACATACACTTCTTCAATCTTGCCATTGAGAAAGGCGATCTTCACATCCATTTGATACAGAAGAATGTTATGATGATTTGCATAGGCCAGCAGTGTGCGTATAGCTTCAAGCCTAGCCACAGGAGCAAATGTTTCATCGAAGTCAATTCCTTCAACTTGAGTGTATCCTTGAGCAACGAGACGAGCTTTGTTTCTGACAACTTGACCATGCTCATCTTGTTTGTTGCGATATATCCATTTAGTGCCTATGATATTGTGCTTACGAGGATCAGAACACTTGACCGGTTCCCATACATTATTCAACTCAAACTGTTGAAGCTCTTCTTGCATAGCTTGCAGGTTCCATGAAGGCTTCATCAACTTTCTTGGGTTCAGATATTGAGACGAATGCGAAGTGCCCACAGAAATTTGCTAGTGAAGGAAATATGCCCTAGAGGAAATAATAAAGTTATTATTTATTTCCTTATTTCATGATAAATGTTTATTATTCATGCTAGAATTGTATTAACCGGAAACATAATACATGTGTGAATACATAGACAAATAGAGTGTCACTAGTATGCCTCTACTTGACTAGCTCGTTAATCAAAGATGGTTATGTTTCCTAACCATAGACAAAGAGTTGTTATTTGATTAACGGGATCACATCATTAGGAGAATGATGTGATTGACTTGACCCATTTCGTTAGCTTAGCACTCGATCGTTTAGTATGTTGCTATTGCTTTCTTCATGACTTATACATGTTCCTATGACTATGAGATTATGCAACTTCCGTTTACCGGAGGAACACTTTGTGTGCTACCAAACGTCACAACGTAACTGGGTGATTATAAAGGAGCTCTACAGGTGTCTCCAAAGGTACATGTTGGGTTGGCGTATTTCGAGATTAGGATTTGTCACTCCGATTGTCGGAGAGGTATCACTGGGCCCTCTCGGTAATGCACATCACCTAAGCCTTGCAAGCAATGCAACTAAATGAGTTAGTTGCGAGATGATGTATTACGGAACGAGTAAAGAGACTTGCCAGTAACGAGATTGAACTAGGTATTGATATACCGACGATCGAATCTCGGGCAAGTAACATACCGATGACAAAGGGAACAACGTATGTTGTTATGCGGTCTGACCGATAAAGATCTTCGTAGAATATGTGGGAGCCAATATGAGCATCCAGGTTCCGCTATTGGTTATTGACCGGAGACATGTCTCGGTCATGTCTACATTGTTCTCGAACCCGTAGGGTCCGCACGCTTAAGGTTTCGATGATAGTTATATTATGAGTTTATGAGTTTTGATGTACCGAAGTTGGTTCGGAGTCCCGAATATGATCACGTACATAACTAGGAGTCTCGAAATGGTCGAGACATAAATATTGATATATTGGATGGCTATATTCGGACACCAGAAGTGTTCCGGGGAAGTCTCGGATAAAACCGGAGTACCGAGGGGTTACCGGAACCCCCCGGGGATTAATGGGCCTCATGGGCCTAAAGTGGAGAAGAGGAGGGGCTGCCAGGGCAGGCCCCGCGCCCCCTCTCCCCCTAGTCCGAATTGGACAAGGAGGGAGGGGCGGCGCCCCCCCCCCCTTTCCTTCCTCTCCTCTCTCCCTTCCTTCCCCTCTCCTACTTGGACAAGGAAAGGGAGGGGAGTCCTACT
>NC_041392.1:91878219-91889493 GCF_002162155.2 Triticum dicoccoides | reverse complement strand
CCTTGGCTCCTTTATATACGGAGGCAGGGGCACCCCTAGACACACAAGTTGATCCACGTGATCGTTTTCTTAGCCGTGTGCGGTGCCCCCTTCCACCATAATCCTCGATAATATTGTTGTGGTGCTTAGGCGAAGCCCTGCGACAGTTGAACATCAAGATCGTCACCATGCCGTCGTGCTGACGGAACTCTTCCCCGACACTTTGCTGGATCGGAGTCTGGGGATCGTCATCGAGCTGAACGTGTGCTAAAACTCGGAGGTGCCGTAGTTTCGGTGCTTGGATCGGTCGGATCGTGAAGACGTACGACTACATCAACCGCGTTAATATAACGCTTCCGCTGTCGGTCTACAAGGGTACGTAGATCACACTCTCCCCTCGTTGCTATGCATCACCATGATCTTGCGTGTGCGTACGAATTTTTTTGAAATTACTACGTTCCCCAACAGTGGCATCCGAGCCTAGGTTTTATGTGTTGATGTTATATGCACGAGTAGAACACAAGTGAGTTGTGGGCAATATAATTCATACTGCTTACCAGCATGTCGTACTTTGGTTCGGCGGTATTGTTGGACGAAGTGGCCCGGACCGACATTACGCGTACGCTTACGCGAGACCGGTTCTCCCGACGTGCTTTGCACAAAGATGGCTAGCGGGTGTCAGTTTCTCCAACTTTAGTTGAACCGAGTGTGGCTACGCTCGGTCCTTGCGAAGGTTAAAACAGCACCAACTTGACAAACTATCGTTGTGGTTTTGATGCGTAGGTAAGATTGGTTCTTGCTTAAGCCCGTAGCAGCCACGTAAAACTTGCAACAACAAAGTAGAGGACGTCTAACTTGTTTTTGCAGGGCATGTTGTGATGTGATATGGTCAAGATATGATACTAAATTTTATTGTACGAGATGATCATGTTTTGTAACCGAGTTATCGGCAACTGGCAGGAGCCATATGGTTGTCGCTTTATTGTATGCAATGCAACTGCGCTGTAATGCTTTACTTTATCACTAAGCGGTAGCGATAGTCGTGGAAGCATAAGATTGGCGAGACGACAACGATGCTATGATGGTGATCAAGGTGTCGCGCCGGTCACGATGGTGATCATGATGGTACTTCAGAGATGGGGATCGCAAGTACAAGAAGATGATGGCCATATCATATCACTTATATTGATTGCATGTGATGTTTATCTTTTATGCATCTTATCTTGCTTTGATTGACGGTAGCATTATAAGATGATCTCTCACTAAATTTCAAGATAAAAGTGTTCTCCCTGAGTATGCACCATTGCCAAAGTTCGTCGTGCTCAGACACCACGTGATGATCGGGTGTGATAAGCTCTACGTCCATCTACAACGGGTGCAAGCTAGTTTTGCACACGCAGAATACTCAGGTTAAACTTGACGAGCCTAGCATATGCAGATATGGCCTCGGAACACTGAGACCGAAAGGTCGAGCGTGAATCATATAGTAGATATGATCAACATAGCGATGTTCACCATTGAAAACTACTCCATTTCACGTGATGATCGGTTATGGTTTAGTTGATCTGGATCACGTAATCACTTAGAAGATTAGAGGGACTAGTCGCCGACCCGTGCATTCGCACGGGCTTGCTTTTTAATGTAAGATATGAATATATGATATTCTGAACTACATATAAATTTAGTTTCTAGTTTACTATTTAAGACATGTGGGACTAATTTTAGTTTCCAATTCTTATTGAGCATTTCCTGCTGACTCATTGATTGGTCATTTTTTAGGGTAGCAACTATCTAGTCCCGAAGCTTCATGAATTAGTACTTTTTCATTTTGTAGTTATCTGTGGTTCTTCCATAATTAACTATGTGTTTTGCAAATACATTCTAGATTGTGTATTGACAAAGTGTAGACAAAAATCTTAGTTATTTCCCTTTTGTCAGTTGTGTATTGACTATTTTTTTGCAAAACTATTAATTGCTATATATATATACAGTATCAATCCGATCATAAAAAGAAGGCACACTATTTTCGACATTCGAGTATGAACTTAACTTTAACCAATAAAATGGGTCTATGTCTCGTTAAAATTACATCATTAAATTCACAAAAAAGGATTTTTGACATGTATAAAAAAGCCAAGTGAACCTATCAATTGCATGTGACTTTACTTAATATATATGTAAGTTGAAGTAGACAATAAATGCTAAATATCAGATATTTGTTTGCGGAAGAAAATTTATTCTAATGAGCAGCAATGTATTTTAGAACAAATAAGTTCTATAGTAAGGTATCGCATGAATGTGCTTACTTCGTGATAGATGCAAATGATCTCTGAAATAAAAAGCTATTTTTCTAAAGATTTCTTACTTCGTGATGGATGTCAAAATATTGGTATGCACACACTAAATCTGTCTTTTTTCCGGATATCTCATTATCAAATCATATACTCTAGCTTAAAACATCAATAATTAGTGTACAACATGTTGTTAAGATAAACTCCACAAACATACATCAAAGAAGAATACATGAAGTACATATATGGTAAGTACACCGATTGTACTAATGCAAAACTCTATCAAATAATTAAGCTAAATGGGTTTTTAAAATAGACA
The DNA here is from genome assembly GCF_002162155.2 of Triticum dicoccoides. NCBI lineage: Eukaryota > Viridiplantae > Streptophyta > Magnoliopsida > Poales > Poaceae > Triticum > Triticum dicoccoides. The sequence goes on along the minus strand of NC_041392.1, from coordinate 91,886,904 downwards.
TAGTGAAAAAATGTATCATAGATTTATTTATTTTAGTTCGAATGATACTGTGAAATAATATTTGTAATTGAAACATCCATATTTTTATTACATGAAAAAAAGATTCACTCATCTAACTGCATAGGAACATTAATTTGATAATTAGTGCATCAGTATAATCTTACTAATAGAGCTGAAGTAAAAACTTTCTAACAGAGTTGAAGTGTCCAACCAAAACTTATTAGAATACAGAAATTATTATGACAACAACATAGTTTGTACACGAAGGTGTAGGTGTATGTTCCACTAAAAATAACTATACATACACACTCAATTTTTTCCACTCCAACAATTTCATTGGCCTGAAAAGTAAACTAAAATAAAGTGTGTCATGTGTCCCCATAAGAATCCTCTGCCAACAAAACGATAGTACTTTGGACAATTATCAATGGTTGATCTAGCCGAAAGTGTGCTCTTCTGCAATATACTGGAACATCACCAATACCTTGCAAAACCGAAAAGGAAAATTTCTCACAAAGAGCGTGTACTTAGACCCGAGAAGCAAAGTATCAGGAAATTACATAAATTCAGAATGTAAAGACTGAGGTAGAAATCATATGCTTAAATCTTTTGATATCTGCTAAGTTTTGATATGAGGACATTATATAAACATATGTTGAACTGCAAAGGAAATACAAAATTGGGAAAAGAAACTATCCATATCGATGTGCAACAACAATATAAATCAGTTCTCACCTAAATGAAAATGCTCGCAAAGAGATGCTCTTAAAATCTCGAGTAGCTGGGTATCAGCTAAATGAAGGTAAATCAAAGAAAAACTAAAAACTTATAAGCTTCAATATTCTCTTTTTTCTAGAAAGCTTTCGTGAGACCTCCATACCATTCTAGATATAGATGATAAACAAAAGGCAAGTGTCTTGCAAAACTAAATAAGATATATTGGCAATGGCAATCGGAATTGCTATCCAAAGCATCGATGAACATATCCTGCAAAATAACATAATTCAATGTCATAGATAAGGTTTGTAAATATGCGAACACATAAAAATAACAATAAACTAAGGAAGCAACAACCACATATCTTCATCTATTGTATACGTATGTGGTCCAAACATATCTAAAACTCCTATAATCAAATCCCATGCAGCAAAGCCAAATTATGTCAGTCGTGTTCTTAACTTCTTATACAAAGCATCACATCAGGCGGCCCATGCAAAAATTACAGGAAGAGAAAGAACTAACCAAAAGGAATTAGAGTAGACGCTGGCAACTCATGGCTGATTTTCCTTTCAAGTTCCTCTTACGTGCTTTGATCTGACGTGCTCCATTATTGTTGGGAAACCTCGATATCAAGCAGTCAACCTTTTTGTCATCGAATGGAGAAGGCAGACACGCGGTAAGCAGCCATTGGATGGCAAGTTGAGAGCACTTTGTGAGATCGGCGTGTCTGGCAGCAAGACTCTATGGTCGGAGGGGAGTATGAGGAGTCTGGGCAGCGCTGCAGTGTATATTTATGCACACATGATTTTGTGGTTGGAGACGAAGCAAACATAGGCTTCCACCGTCGGCGTAGCGCACAACCTGGACGATACGGAGATCATGTAGACTTTATCATCGCAGGGGAGTACGCGGAGCCTGGGCAGTGCTGCAGTTGATAAGTATATGCACACATGATGAATTCCTTGTTGAACACGAAGCAAACATGGGCTGCCGCCATCATCGTAGCGCACAATGAGGACGATGCGGAGATCATGGAGAAGAAGAGATCCTCTGATCACAAAGAGATGGTTATCATCTGCGATTATTTTTTTTGTATAGGGTCCGCTGCGATTAAATTTAATCGACTCGCAAGGAAAGCCTTTTTCTTTGCACGTCTATGTAGGAGATAATTGAAAGTTAGTTTCCTTTTCTGTTTTTGCATGCAGACATATACAACATTTTTTAGGAAGCCTTCTGCCTTGCACGTTTTCAGGACATAAACCAGGCCTGCTAGTTTTATACTACTAAAGAAATAATTAAAGTTAGTTTCTTTTCTTTTTTTTCATGCACGTAGGTAACCCATGTGAAAAAAATATCTATCGTGCGCCAACAAATCTTTTTTTCTAAAACTGTGCGTCTACAAATCTGAATGTGAGGTTTTGTATAGAGTCCATAGATAGATATATTATAGATCAATTTTTGGGGACTAAATCTTGCCGTTATAATTCGACCCCACTAATTTTTTTTGAGGAACCGATAGCACTAAGATTGGTGCTTGGGAATTTCTCTAATTTCTCCGATAAACGTGGCGCATGTATGGTAGTAGATCAAACCTGGATCAATCTATCCCTGTTGCGAAGAGTGCGAGCAGTGGAGTACCAGAGAAGCATAAGGCGGCTACTGTAGCAGCCGATGACAACGTACCGGAAGGGGCGGTCGAGTAGTGGAAGCTTGATGGCGCAGGAAAAAACAGGCTTGGTACACCATTGAAAGCCATGGACTGCTCTTTGTGGAGGCGACCTTCAAGACGAAGATATGGGTTGTTTTTCAGTGTAGGGGTGGCAAGGAATTGACGTGGAAATCTGGTGCATTTTTTATAAAACATGGACTATGTTTAATCTAGATCGTGGTGTAGTTGTACAAAACTTGGACTCTTTTCAAGAGAGAGACGTGAGAGTTTGAGGGTGGGCTGTTGTACAAAACTTGGAGTCTTTTCAAGAGAGGGACGTCAGAGTTCAAGGGTGGGCCCTTATTAACTTGGTCGTGCAAGTTGGATGGTAGTAGTAGATAGATTGATATATGTTTTTCTTCTTATTTTTTACAGTTGAGAAAATCATTTTTTCTTAGGATTTTATGGTTGGATCTACACCGTAATAATTCGGTCCCACGCTAGATGAACGGCTCGTAAAATCTAATTTACGTGGGAATTTCTAGGAAGTCTAGAATTAGTATAGGTATATATAGAGAGACGTGAGAGTATGAGGGTGGGCTGTTGTACAAAACTTGGAGTCTTTTCAAGAGAGGGACGTGAGAGTTCAAGGGTGGGCCCTTATTAACTTGGTCGTGCAAGTTGGATGGTAGTAGTAGATAGATTGATATATGTTTTTCTTCTTATTTTTTATAGTTGAGAAAATCATTTTTTCTTAGGATTTTATGGTTGGATCTACACTGTAATAATTCGGTCCCACGCTAGATGAACGGCTCGTAAAATCTAATTTATGTGGGAATTTCTAGGAAGTCTAGAATTAGTATAGGTATAGATAGATAGATAGATAGATAGATAGATAGATAGATAGATAGATAGATAGATAGATAGATAGATGTCTTTCTAAGTGGGAGTTCTTAAGTAATATGATTAATTGAACTTAAATTTATCATGAACTTAGTATCTGATAGTATCTTGCTTGTTTATGTTTGATTGTAGATAGATGGCCCGTGCTGTTGTTCCGTTAAATTTTAATGCGTTCCTTGAGAAAGCAAAGTTGAAAGATGATGGTAGCAATTACACGGACTGGGTCCATAACTTGAGGATTATCCTCATTGCTGCACAGAAGAATTATGTCCTGAAAGCACCGCTGGATGCTAGGCCTGCTGTGGGAGCAACACCAGATGTTATGAACGTCTAGCAGAGCAAATCTGATGACTACTCAATAGTTCAGTGTGCCATACTTTACGGCTTAGAATCGGGACTTCAACGACGTTTTGAACGTCATGGAGCATATGGGATGTTCCAGGAGTTGAAGTTAATATTTCAAGCAAATGCCCGGATTGAGAGATATGAAGTCTCCAATAAGTTCTATAGCTGCAAGATGGAGGAGAACAGTTCTGTCAGTGAGCATATACTCAAAATGTCTGGGTATAATAATCACTTGATTCAATTGGGAGTTAATCTTCCATATGATTGCGTCATTGACAGAATTCTCCAATCACTGCCACCTAGCTACAAGAGCTTCGTGATGAACTATAATATGCAAGGGATGAATAAGACTATTCCCGAGCTCTTCGCAATGCTAAAAGCTGCGCAGGTAGAAATCAAAAAGAAGCATCAAGTGTTGATGGTCAATAAGACCACTGGTTTCAAGAAAAAGGGCAAAGGGAAGAAGAAGGGAAACTTCAAGAACAGCAAGCAAGTTGCTGCTCAAGAGAAGAAACCCAAATCTGGACCTAAGCCTGAAACTGAGTGCTTCTACTGCAAGCAGACTGGTCACTGGAAGCGGAACTGCCCGAAGTATTTGGAGGATAAGAAGGATGGCAAGGTGAACAAAGGTATATGTGATATACATGTTATTGATGTGTACCTTACTAGAGCTCGCAGTAGCACCTGGGTATTTGATACTGGTTCTATTGCTAATATTTGCAACTCGAAACAGGGACTTCGGATTAAGCGAACACTGGCGAAGGACGAGGTGACGATGCGCGTGGGAAATGGTTCCAAAGTCGATGTAATCGCGGTCGGCACGCTACCTCTACATCTATCATCGGGATTAGTATTAGACCTAAATAATTGTTATTTGGTGCCAGCGTTGAGCATGAACATTATATCTGGATCTTGTTTGATGCGAGACGGTTATTCATTTAAATCAAAGAATAACGGTTGTTCTATTTATATGAGTAATATCTTTTATGGTCATGCACCCTTGAAGAGTGGTCTATTTTTTATGAATCTCGATAGTAGTGATACACATATTCATAATGTTGAAGCCAAAAGATGCAGAGTTGATAATGATAGTGCAACTTATTTGTGGCACTGCCGTTTAGGTCATATCAGTGTAAAACGCATGAAGAAACTCCATACTGATGGACTTTTGGAACCACTTGATTATGAATCACTTGGTACTTGCGAACCGTGCCTCATGGGCAAGATGACTAAAACACCGTTCTCCGGTAGTATGGAGAGAGCAACAGATTTGTTGGAAATCATACATACAGATGTATGTGGTCCAATGAATGTTGAAGCTCGTGGCGGATATCGTTATTTTCTCACGTTCACAGATGATTTAAGCAGATATGGGTATATCTACTTAATGAAACATAAGTCTGAAACATTTGAAAAGTTCAAAGAATTTCAGAGTGAAGTTGGAAAACATCGTAACAAGAAAATAAAGTTTTTACGATCTGATCGTGGAGGAGAATATTTGAGTTACGAGTTTGGTCTACATTTGAAATAATGCGGAATAGTTTCACAACTCACGCCACCTGGAACACCACAGCGTAATGGTGTGTCCGAACGTCGTAATCGTACTTTACTTGATATGGTGCGATCTATGATGTCTCTTACAGACTTACCACTATCGTTTTGGGGTTATGCTCTAGAGACAGCCGCATTCACGTTAAATAGGGCACCATCAAAATCCGTTGAGACGACGCCTTATGAACTGTGGTTTAGCAAGAAACCAAAGTTGTCATTTCTAAAAGTTTGGGGCTGCGATGCTTATGTGAAGAAACTTCAACCTGATAAGCTCGAACCCAAATCGGAGAAATGTGTCTTCATAGGATACCCAAAAGAGACTGTTGGGTACACCTTCTATCACATATCCGAAGGCAAGACATTTGTCGCTAAGAATGGATCCTTTCTGGAGAAGGAGTTTCTCTCGAAAGAAGTGAGTGGGAGGAAAGTAGAACTTGATGAGGTAACTGTACCTGCTCCCTTATTGGAAAGTAGTACATCGCAGAAACAGGTTTCTGTGACACCTACACCAATTAGTGAGGAAGCTAATGATAATGATCATGAAACTTCAGAACAAGTTACTACTGAACCTCGTAGATCAACCAGAGTAAGATCCGCACCAGAGTGGTACGGTAATCCTGTTCTGGAAGTCATGCTACTAGATCATGATGAACCTACGAACAATGAAGAAGCGATGGTGAGCCCAGATTCCGCAAAATGGCTCGAAGCCATGAAATCTGAGATGGGATCCATGTATGAAAACAAAGTATGGACTTTGGTTGACTTGCCCAATGATCGGCAAGCAACTGAGAATAAATGGATCTTCAAGAAGAAGACTGACGCTGACGATAATGTTACTGTCTACAAAGCTCGACTTGTCACAAAAGGTTTTCGACAAGTTCAAGGGATTGACTACGATGAGACCTTCTCACCCGTAGCGATGCTTAAGTCTATCCGAATCATGTTAGCAATTGCCGCATTTTATGATTATGAAATTTGGCAGATGGATGTCAAAACTGCATTCCTGAATGGATTTCTAGAAGAAGAGTTGTATATGATGTAGCCGGAAGGTTTTGTCGATCCAAAGGGAGCTAACAAAGTGTGCAAGCTCCAGCGATCCATTTATGGACTGATGCAAGCCTCTCGGAGTTGGAATAAACGCTTTGATAGTGTGATCAAAGCATTTGGTTTTGTACAGACTTTTGGAGAAGCCTGTATTTACAAGAAAGTGAGTGGGAGCTCTGTACCATTTCTGATATTATATATAGATGACATATTACTAATCAGAAATGATATAGAATTTCTGGATAGCATAAAGGGATACTTGAATAAGAGTTTTTCAATGAAAGACCTCGGTGAAGCTGCTTACATATTAGGCATTAAGATCTATAGAGATAGATCAAGACGCTTAATTGGACTTTCACAAAGCACATACCTTGACAAAGTTTTGAAAAAGTTCAAAATGGATCAAGCAAAGAAAGGATTCTTGCCTGTGTTACAAGGTGTGAAATTGAGTAAGACTCAATGCCCGACCAATGCAGAAGATAGAGAGAAAATGAAAGATGTTCCCTATGTTTCAGCTATAGGCTCTATCATGTATGCAATGCTGTGTACCATACCTGATGTGTGTCTTGCTAGAAGTCTAGCAGGGAGGTACCAAAGTAATCCAGGAGTGGATCACTGGACAGCGGTCAAGAACATCCTGAAATACTTGAAAAGGACTAAGGATATGTTTCTCATATATGGAGGTGAAAAAGAGCTCATCGTAAATGGTTACGTTGATGCAAGCTTTGACACTGATCCGGACGATTCTAAATCACAAACCGGATACGTATTTACATTAAACGGTGGAGTTGTCAGTTGGTGCAGTTCTAAACAAAGCGTTGTGGCGGGATCTACATGTGAAGCGGAGTACATAGCTGCTTCGGAAGCAACAAACGAAGGAGTCTGGATGAAGGAGTTCATATCCGATCTAGGTGTCATACCTAGTGCATCGGGTCCAATGAAAATCTTTTGTGACAATACTGATAAAATTGCCTTGGCAAAGGAATCCAGATTTCACAAGAGAACCAAGCACATCAAGAGACACTTCAATTCCATCCGGGATCTAGTCCAGGTGGGAGACATAGAGATTTGCAAGATACATACGGATCTGAATGTTGCAGACCCATTGACTAAGGCTCTTCCACGAGAAAAACATGATCAACACCAAAGCTCCATGGGTGTTAGAATCATTACTGTGTAATCTAGATTATTGACTCTAGTGCAAGTGGGAGACTGAAGGAAATATGCCCTAGAGGCAATAATAAAGTTATTATTTATTTCCTTATTTCATGATAAATGTTTATTATTCATGCTAGAATTGTATTAACCGGAAACATAATACATGTGTGAATACATAGACAAACAGAGTGTCACTAGTATGCCTCTACTTGACTAGCTCGTTAATCAAAGATGGTTATGTTTCCTAACCATAGACAAAGAGTTGTTATTTGATTAACGGGATCACATCATTAGGAGAATGATGTGATTGACTTGACCCATTTCATTAGCTTAGCACTCGATCATTTAGTATGTTGCTATTGCTTTCTTCATGACTTATACATGTTCCTATGACTATGAGATTATGCAAATCCCGTTTACCGGAGGAACACTTTGTGTGCTACCAAACGTCACAACGTAACTGGGTGATTATAAAGGAGCTCTACAGGTGTCTCCAAAGGTACATGTTGGGTTGGCGTATTTCGAGATTAGGATTTGTCACTCCGATTGTCGGAGAGGTATCTCTGGGCCCTCTCGGTAATGCACATCACCTAAGCCTTGCAAGCAATGCAACTAAATGACTTAGTTGCGAGATGATGTATTACAGAATGAGTAAAGAGACTTGCCGGTAACGAGATTGAACTAGGTATTGATATACCGATGATCGAATCTCGGGCAAGTAACATACCGATGACAAAGGGAACAACGTATGTTGTTATGCGGTCTGACCGATAAAGATCTTCGTAGAATATGTGGGAGCCAATATGAGCATCCAGGTTCCGCTATTGGCTATTGACCGGAGACATGTCTCGGTCATGTCTACATTGTTCTCGAACCCGTAGGGTCCGCACGCTTAAGGTTTCGATTACAGTTATATTATGAGTTTATGAGTTTTGATGTACCGAAGTTGGTTCGGAGTCCCGGATATGATCGCGTACATAACAAGGAGTCTCGAAATGGTCGAGACATAAAGATTGATATATTGGACGGCTATATTCGGACACCGGAAGTGTTCCGGGGAAGTTTCGGATAAAACCAGAGTACGGGGGGGTTACCGGAACCCCCCGGGGGGTTAATGGGCCTCATGGGCCTAAAGTGGAGAAGAGGAGGGGCTGCCAGGGCAGGCCCCGTGCCCCCTCTCCCCCTAGTCCAAATTGGACAAGGAGGGAGGGGCGCCCCCCCCCCCTTTCCTTTCCTCTCTCCCTTCCTTCCCCCTCTCCTACTTGGACAAGGAAAAGGAGGGGAGTCCTACTCCCAGTAGGAGTAGGACTCCTCCT
>NC_041392.1:91867493-91878013 GCF_002162155.2 Triticum dicoccoides | reverse complement strand
GGAGGCAGGGGCACCCCTAGACACACAAGTTGATCCACGTGATCGTTTTCTTAGCCGTGTGCGGTGCCCCCTTCCACCATAATCCTCGATAATATTGTAGTGGTGCTTAGGCGAAGCCCTGCGACAGTTGAACATCAAGATCGTCATCACGTCGTCATGCTGACAGAACTCTTCCCCGACACTTTGCTGGATCGGAGTCCGGGGATCGTCATCGAGCTGAACGTGTGCTGAAACTCGGAGGTGTCGTAGTTTCGGTGCTTGGATCGGTCGGATCGTGAAGACGTACGACTACATCAACCGCGTTAATATAATGCTTCTGCTGTCGGTCTACAAGGGTACGTAGATCACACTCTCCCCTCGTTGCTATGCATCACCATGATCTTGCGTGTGCGTAGGAATTTTTTTGAAATTACTACGTTCCCCAACAGCTAGCTGTGTTGCCCTTAAACGAGTGAGTGGACCTTGTGCATTGATGCTATCAATTATTCTCTCAATCTGTACTTCATTTGCAACACGAGGATGAACAGGACGAAGATTTTGCTCTTGCTGATCATTGTCATCGTTAGAAGGATTGTCGTCAGGATGAGCATTGTCTTCAGGTTGATCTGGTGCAGAGATGATGAGTTCCTTTTCAGGTTGAGCTTCGGACGGTATGATTTCTCCAGTTCCCATGAGTTTGATGGTTTCACTGGATGGAACTTCATCTAGCACATTTGGCAGGTGCTCTTTTTGTGAGTCGTTAGTCTCATCGAACCGCACATCCATAGTTTCAACCACTTTATAGTGAAAGAGGTTGAAGACTCTGTAGGAGTGCGAATCCTTTCCATATCCAAGCATAAAACCTTCATGCGCTTTCGGTGCAAATTTTGAAGTGTGATGTGGATCCTTGATCCAGCACCTCGCACCAAATACTCTGAAGTAACTGACATTTGGTTTCTTGCCAGTAAGGAGCTCATAGGATGTCTTGTTCAGAAGTTTGTGAAGATAAACACGGTTGATGATATGGCATGCAGTATCAATGGCTTCAGGCCAGAACTTTCTTGGAGTCTTGTATTCATCGAGCATCGTCCGGGCCATCTCAATAAGTGTTCTGTTCTTGCGTTGCACGACGCCATTTTGCTGCGACGTGTACAGAGCTGAGAATTCATGAGTGATGCCCAAAGTATCAAGATAAGTGTCGAGGCCAGTGTTCTTGAATTTGGTGCCATTGTCACTTCTGATGTGCTTGATCTTGACGCCATAGTTGTTCATGGCTCGATTGGCGAAGCGTCTGAAGACATCCTGCACTTCAGTCTTGTAGAGGATTATATGCACCCAAGTATATCTTGAATAATCATCAACAATGACAAAGACATAGAGACAAGCAGTAGTAGTAAGAGTTGAGTAGTGAGTGGGACCGAAGAGGTCCATGTGGAGCAGTTCGAAGGGTTGAGTCGTTGTCATGATTGTCTTCGAGGGATGCTTGGCCCTCGTCATCTTTCCTGCTTCACAGGCACCGCATAAGTGATCCTTCTTGAACTTGACGCCCTCGATGCCTATGACATGCTTCTTCTTTGCAAGAGTGTGCAAGTTCCTCATGCCAGCATGCCCTAGCCTCTGATGCCAGAGCCAGCATTCTGAAGCTTTTGCTAGAAGACATATGGCAAGTTGTGGTCCTGCTGAGAAATCTACCACGTACAAATCATCTTTTCGATACCCTTCAAAGACTAGAGACTTGTCAGATTCCATTAGAATAAGGCAACGATATTTTCCAAATATCACAATCATGTTTAAATCGCAAAGCATTGAGACAGACATTAAGTTGAAACCAAGGGGTTCAACAAGCATTACTTTATCCATGTGTTGATCCCTCGAGATTGCAACTCTACCTAGACACAATACCTTACTTTTACCAGTATCAGCAAATGTGATGTGACTCTTGTCAGATGGACGTAAAGTTGAGTCCATGAGAAGACTTCGCTTGCCAGTCATGTGATTAGTACACCCACTATCAATAATCCATTCTGAAGAAGTTGGTGTCATACCCTACAGTGCAGTTAGGGGGATAGGCTTCACGAAGAGAATTGTGAAGCATAAACATTTGACGAGCAAGTGGATTATGAAAGCATAGATCGAGGTTAGGACTGATAGGGAAAGTAGCAAGCGACTCGGGAACAAAATACATAATAAGACCATTTGGGCATTTGATCTTGCGCCTACAAGATGTTTAATGTCGCGCCCGACTTTCCGGGAAATAAATTTCCAGAAAAGACCGTCGTGCTCATCAGCCCCAGGATTACTGTTAGCTGATGAGGCTCCAACTTGATACAGAAATTCCAAGCAACATACAAAATATGCAGTACAAGACCATTCTGGCCTGTGAGTACAACAAATGGTTTCTAGTGGTTGATGGCGGAAGCGGTTTGTGGATCATCAGTGTCTATGGGACTCCAATTCCCACAGGAACAGCTGACCAGGTTAACTCCTATCTTCGCGAGGCTGCTATCTCCATTGCTTAGGTTCCGGGCTGTCATCGCGTCACTCCTCTCCGTGCAGGAAAATCTGGCCAAGACAATAGCCAGGGACAAGCCAGTGAGTACTTTGAATGTACTCGCAAACATTATGAACACAGGTATAATATAATGATGTGCCAAAAATATTTTTTTATGCTCATGACGTCAGTCACAATAGATGAATGAAACTCTGATGTGTGCAAGCAAGTTATTCATAAAACTGCAATAACATGGTAGTATAAAAACTTATGAAAACAAATAATCAAGTAATGCCACAGTCGGGCGTCTGAGCGACGCCACATAAAGGGCTTTAAAAGAAATGCCACAGTCGGGCGTCTGAGCGACGCCACATAAAGGGCTTTAAAAGAAATGCCACAGTCGGGCGTCTGAGCAACGCCACATAAAGGGCTTTAAAAGAAATGCCACAGTCGGGCGTCTGAGCGACGCCACATAAAGGGCTTTAAAAGAAATGCCACAGTCGGGCGTCTGAGCGACGCCACATAAAGGGCTTTAAAAGCAATGCCACAGTCGGACGTCTGAGCGACATCACATAAAGGGCTTTAAAAGAAATGCCACAGTCGGACGTCTGAGAGACATCGCAGAAAGGGCTTTAAAAAGAAATGCCACAGTCGGACGTCTGAGCGACATCACATAAAGGGCTTTAAAAGAAATGCCACAGTCGGACGTCTGAGCGACATCACATAAAGGGCTTTAAAAGAAATAATCATAATGAATATCCCGGAGGTAGGACCATCCCAGAGATACTCGGTAATAATATCACGGGTTAGTCAATAATAATAATAATCATCGATATCACAAGTCACGAGTAGTAATTCCATTTCTGGTTAACCGTTTCACCTCCGAAGACCGACACTAAGACCGACACCTGACCCATCCCAGACTGTAATCCTTAACCATGGACACGGCTATTCGAATAGGTTTATTCTCTGCAGAGGGTGTACTCTTTACCCACGAGTAACGGATTTATTTAGTCCATCGGGACTAATTCCGTCTACGGTCTTTTTGTTGAAAACACACCTAACTTGCACGCACCAGCTTATTACACACGTGTCTGGAATCACCCACGACACCTGTTAAGCAAACTCTAAGTGGGGAGGCTACAACCTCGCGTAGCATGGGATCAAATTTATATCGCGCGCTCTAAGGGGTGGCCTCCCCTCTCGGTCCCAACTGGAAACACCCATGCCCCCAGACCAGGTGGCCTGCCTACCAGTTACAACCAGTATCTTCCACCATGGCCTCTCTGTACGGTGTGTGCTAGAAAGAGGTTGACAACTTACTGAACCGTACTCTACTTGCTGTAGAGACGAGTGGTAGTACGAAACAAGTATGGGGGTTACTGGAACAAGACTCGATCTACGGTCGACTCAGGAGGTTCAAGTATTCCCTGCATGATTAGTATAACAAATATAATCCATCCAACAGGGTCACCGCTCATATCACCTTGCCATGCCATATCAGACATAACCATCCCGACGGAGACCGGTGACAAACTCATACCTACCCAAGGCAGAGGTTTTTTTCACGGTTTTCTGCCGGTATGCATTTCAAGGCATATGAGGGTGATTATCATCACAAGTGTGTTCGTTTCCAACAGCATGGAAATCAATAACATGCACCCATGCATATGATCACATCACATGAAATAACAAGTCCTTCGAAATGCGGTGGTGTTATAAATGCATCAGTGATCACACCAAAAATATTATGCCGGAATTCAGAATGCTTGCCTTCAATGTGTGGAAGGGCAGGGTGCTCTCCAAACTTTTGAAAGTTTCTTCTCTCTCCCAAAAATCCTATTTGAAAATATATTTGAATTAACACATATTTCAAAAACATAACCAAAAAGTTGTTTGAATTATTTTTTCAATAAATCTTAAAATAAACTAGATCAAATTTGAAGAAGGTAGGAAAAAGAATCAACTCATTTGGACTTATATTTAAAAAGTTATAGCCAGTCAAAGATTTGGTCAAAATCTGTTTTTTAAAATTAAAACAGAAAAGAAAACGGTTCGGAAGGGAATACGTTTTCGGAGCGGGGAAAGCGTACTGGGGAAAATACGCCTTCACTTAACCGACGTGGATAGGCGCAGGGTCACTGACAGTGGGTCCAAGGGGCCCACTGGTCAGGTTTGACCAGTCCGCCCTCCTCCTTCTTCCTCTGTCCCGAGCGGAGGCGGGACTCCGGCGACCAACGCCGGCGAGCGGCGGCTCCTCGCGGCCTCTGGAGGGCGGGGATGGATCCGCACGGCTGGGGCGTTTCTCCCGGTGGTCGAGGGGTCGACAGTGGTGGAAGAAGTCGTCGGCGGTGAGCTTCGCGGCGGAGGGAGGTTTCGGTGCAAAGTGGTTTTGGGGCGGCGGTGGTTCTCGATCGAAATGGAGTAGGGGGGAAGGTTTACGGGAGGATGAGGGGGTTCTTGGTGGAGAGAATGAAGAGTGGGAGGCCCTGGTGGTGCCGAATTGGCCGGGGCAGTGGTGGCGGCCGTGGTTGCCGGAGATGAGGAAGACGACGTTTCCCGGACGATTGCGGGCTATGGGGGTGCCATGGGGGTAGCCTGAGGGTGCGTGCGTGCTCAGAGGGGCTCGGGGTCCCTTTTTATAGCGTGGCCATGTCGGTTTGCGGCGGCCGGGGATAAGCTTGCCGGCGAACCGCCCTACTGTGGCTTGCAGGGCAACGTGGCGCGGCTGGGGATGACGGCAAGAGCTAGTGGACGAGAGGGCACTGCTCCAGGGGCCAGGTGGCGAGCCGGGGTGGCTTGGGCGGCGCTCCACGGTGCAGGGCTGTCGGGCGGCGGCGGCGGCTAGCTCTTGGCCTGCCGGGCGCGGCGGGGGCTGCTTGGCGCGTTGCTGCGAGGAGGGGAGCGCGTGGCGTGGTGCTGCAGAGCGGGCCAAAGCCGTGGGGGCCAGCGTGTCGGCTCGGGCGCGCGGCTGCAATACGCGCGCTCTGGGCGCGTCCAGTGCACGCACACCAGGTGTTCGACACAATGCCGAGGCATGCTACAGGTCGCAGGTGAGGATGGGATTTACCAGATCGAGGTTAGGAGCAACGGGGAGTCTAGTGGACATGCTGGTTTGATCAGAGGTGCAAGTTCACAGTGCAATGCCACAATCATGCCAGAACTGGTCATGCTCTCCAGGTGTTTGGCAAAATGCCACATGCACTTAGGCAGGTCTTGGGGTGACCAAAAACTCCAGATGGGGGTCTCTTTAGATGCAAAAGAGAGTGGTGAGGTTAGTTGGTCAAAAGGGGAAACTTGCTAGTGCAAGTTTTACAAAACTTCAATTCTGGACAGGAAATAAATAGCATTATTCCATGAACTAAAAGTGATCTAAATGGTGCATGCTCCTGGACTTAAGGGTTTAACATGGGGGACTACAAGTAGGAGAAATAACTAAGGGTATAGGAGCAACTAAAATGGTGGTTGCTGCACAAATCCTCAAGTTGGTCCAGAATGGAAATGAGGTTGATTCACTCAAATTTTTCAAAGAACATAATTAGGTTTTTGCACAAAGAGGGATAACAGGCTCCTACTGACCTCCCTTAATTTTGGTAGAAGTTTTAAAGAAATATTTAAATAGGTTGCTGTGAAAAAATGCACTCTGGACCAGAGAAGAAAAATTGAGAGTAGGGCTCAAAATATTTCATGAATGAAATATATTTTTGCATAAAAGTTATTTAAAAACATCACATGACATCTCCAAATTTTTATGGGAATTTTAAGTGAATTTATCAAATGGTTGTAGTTCAAATATGGCCATTTAACCTAGAAAACCTTTTTCAAGAAAATAAAGAGCAAGCAACTTATTTATTTAATTAATTACACTGATAACAGCAAAGTTTTTCTTGAGAGGTTAAACAAGTCCAACAACATAATTGAAAAGTTTTCTCTCTGGGAAAAACTCATCATAACAGGGAAGGAAATGATTTTTAAAAAAAAAATCAAAATGGAGCTCAGAAATCCAAAGTTTTAAATCCAGGCAAAAAATTTAATTTAATAAAACAAGGCCAAATTTTTGGGGTGTCACAATACTATCCCCCTTAAGAAAAATCTCGTCCTCGAGATTTGCTAAAAGCGGTGTTAAGAGAATACTTACGCAATAAAGATATAGCTACAGTGCGAGGGCAATAAGTGGTGAAAAACCACCGTGTGAAAAACTGGTGCTGCGCGGAAGAATCTACGGTCTGAGACAAAAACGGCGATTTCTATGCTGGATATAAATTTAGGATAACTCCTAAATTTAGATATACGCTGATCGCACCCGAGAGCATAGTGCTCTCTCTGGCTGACAGGTGGACCCGGGGTCCACTGTCAGTCTCCTCTTCTTCTCCCTCTGGCCCTTTCTTCCTCCTCTCTCCCGCGCGCTTCCTCCACCGGCGACGCTTAGTGTGTAGGGCATCTAGGCCGTACCGTGGTAGTGCGCGGTGTGCTAGCTGCTGGTGCAGCGTGCACTCACCTCGCGGGCCAGCGCGCTGTCGGCACTGCTCGCGGATTCGACTCCGAACACCGGCGATCGGCGACGAGCGGCGTTGGTGGACTTCGCCCACCGTACACCGAGCTCGAGCTATAAAAACGGCCGGGGTGCCTCTCTCTTCTTCCTCACACCTGGCCTCACTTCTCCTCCTCCTTTCTCCATTACTGCTTACAGAAGCTCGGTCGAGGCTCTAATGGCGGAGGCGATGCCGGACTAGTTTGTGATCCTAATATGCGGAGGGCTGGCGACGCTGCTGGGGCTCTTTGTGCTCCTGTGCGCGATAATCTTTGACGAGTGTCGCGATGCTGCGGCTCAGGTGTTGGTTCTCCGCGGTGGTGGTTTTCATGAGGAGTAGATGAAGCATGCCGGGTGCTTACTATTGTTAGGGGGTGATTAACTAGATGTAACACCGTTGCAAAGTTTTCCAACCAGTGTATGCGTCCGAATGATTATGGTTGTGAGTCTGCTCGTGGTGCTGAGTGAAATTAAATAATCCACGTTGTGAGAAGGGGCAGGTGTAGCAACTCAGGGAAAAGAAATCTCGCTCCAGGATTTCGCGAGGGAAAAACAGTTAATTTAAAGGAGCATAAACCACAACAAAAACTACACACATGAGCAGAAACCAAAATAATTGACTCGCCGTACAAACTCAGGGTATCACGCATAAGTCACATAAATAAATGCTGCAAGGAACAAATACAATAGTGACGTCTAAAATAAAAACGGTAACTGGACGGGGTCCTTATAAAATGTCTCTGGTAAAGGAATACATTCTTCCTCAATCGGAGGCAGTGGATTGACCAGTCGATGAATGCGTCTCTCCGTGTCGGGTCTCAGTGGTCTGCCGATGGCAACCTGAGGATTTAAATCCACGAGGCTCTGGAGATAATCCATCACTCGCTGGTTTAAATGCTCTTGAGCAATGATGTACTAGATAAGGTTGGCCAGAACTGGGTCTCTCTCAATACATCCACCGGGAAAAGACGTTACTTCTCCGGGTGCTGCACGGCTCGGAAAGTAATAATATCCTCGTTCGCGGGCATAGGGTACTGCGGATCGAAGACGAGCAATCACTTCTTTCGCAGCAGCCTCTATGGCCAAGTGTGGGGTTGGCATAGATTTCCCCACGAAGGATACTTCTATTGGATCTTGGTTGGGGTCTACAGGAGGAATGTGTACTGCTTCCCAATATTCCGAGGTGGATGGGGTGATCCTTGATTTGAACAGCTCGTACTGGGGTGGCTGGGTAGAACCCATGGTACTGCGGGTAAAATCCCACAATATTTTGACAAAGCTACCTGGGGTTGCATCTGGGGTCCTCAGATGAATGCTGGGGTTCGGCATGACAGGAAAAAGCGTGAGTGTTGTGCACAAAGTGAGGGTTGCTGGGTAAGGTCACAAGGTGGCCTTTATATAGCAATGGAGCCGGATCGTTTTACCATGGTGAAAGGTAATAAATCTGCCAGCTTAGCTCCAAGGGTCGGTTCAGTGTCAGAGATACACATATCTCATAAAGAGACGTGTTACTGTGGTTGTCGTCGGGTTGGTTTTGGTAGTTGTGCCCGGAAAAAATATGCAGCTATGCGCTGACTAAATATGCAAGGCTACTATTAAATCAGAGGCACAAAGACAGGCTGCGTTAATATACGCGGTCGCACGATTACAAGGCGAGGACACATTGAAACTTGGTGCTACTCATACTGCTTAGTCTACTTCGTTTATGTCTAAACGGGTGTGCCTGGTGGATGCCGAGGCTTCTCCACGTGTCTCTCTGCCGGGATTAGTCGGAGATGGCGGAGGAACTGCAGGGTCGGGGTAGTGAGAATGACCATCACGGGGATTGTTGGCCACAACCCCGTTGAAGTGTGCTCCCAAAATGCGACGAAGCACCTCTGGGGTTATCGCAGCGCCTTGGCCGATGGTTGGGGCAGATCTCGGGGTCTCAATTGGTTGTCCAAACAGCACGACTGGGTTGTCGGTGTTGGGCTCGTTTTCTTCTCTCGCCGGGGCTCGACGAACCAGCTCTCCATGAGCTGCGATTAGATCAATAGTGATCTGGTCGAACAGCGCCTCTAGTGCACTTACATAGCGCACTAGGTGCAACAATGCGGGGTCCGTCTCGTGATCTCCATTGGCAACTTGGGGTGGTCTACCATACCCTTCACGTATGGGATAGTAGTGGAACGAGCGACAGTTAACTCTGGGCGACAAGTGCCTGAGATGAACTATAGCCTCTCGAGCGGCTAGCTGGATGGCTTGTGGCTCAAAGGAAGTTGTTCTTCCGATGAACCGGTAGGGACACTCGGGTGCTAGACTCCTACCGTAAATGTGCACAGTGGCCCAGAATTGGCGGTCTTCACCGCTCATGGGTCCTTGATACACAACATATTCTGGTGGCTCCTCTAACGCGTAGGCACGACGGGTGAGGTTTGCGAGGATGGTCACAAAACCTCCAAGGTTGGTTGCTGTGGTTTCGTTGTGCACTATAGGTCCAGGCATTGTGGCTCGGTTTGGGGGTAGCGGCTGTGCTGTGCTGGTTTGGGGCGAGCGCGTCCCTTTTTATAAGAAAAAGGGGACGGAGTCTTCCTTCGCACGCTTGCGAGAAAGGACTATTTAGGGGCCAGTCACTGGCGCATGAGTGACAGCTTAGGTTGATAGGTTGGGCACCGACTGCCAAAAGATTTTGGGTCACTGTGTGGTTATCTTGCACAAGAAGCTTGGCTGGGGTTTGGTTAAGGTCTGGTGGGTTGGTTTGCCAAAGTTTATTGACCGGGCTAAGATAGGATTAGCCAATGGTCAGCCTGGCTCTGATACCAAGTCTGTCGCGACCGACTTTCCGGAAAATAAATTTCCAGAAAAGACCGTCGTGCTCATCAGCCCCAGGATTACTGTTAGCTGATGAGGCTCCAACTTGATACAGAAATTCCAAGCAACATACAAAATATGCAGTACAAGACCACTCTGGCCTGTGAGTACAACAAATGGTTTCTAGTGGTTGATGGCGGAAGCGGTTTGTGGATCATCAGTGTCTATGGGACTCCAATTCCCACAGGAACAGCTGACCAGGTTAACTCCTATCTTCGCGAGGCTGCTATCTCCATTGCTTAGGTTCCGGGCTGTCATCGCGTCACTCCTCTCCGTGCAGGAAAATCTGGCCAAGACAATAGCCAGGGACAAGCCAGTGAGTACTTTGAATGTATTCGCAAACATTATGAACACAGGTATAATATAATGATGTGCCAAAAATATTTTTTTATGCTCATGACGTCAGTCACAATAGATGAATGAAACTCTGATGCGTGCAAGCAAGTTATTCATAAAACTACAATAACATGGTAGTATAAAAACTTATGAAAACAAATAATCAAGTAATGCCACAGTCGGGCGTCTGAGTGACGCCACATAAAGGGCTTTAAAAGAAATGCCACAGTCGGGCGTCTGAGCGACGCCACATAAAGGGCTTTAAAAGAAATGCCACAGTCGGGCGTCTGAGCGACGCCACATAAAGGGCTTTAAAAGAAATGCCACAGTCGG
>NC_041392.1:91828957-91867292 GCF_002162155.2 Triticum dicoccoides | reverse complement strand
GTCTGAGCGACATCGCAGAAAGGGCTTTAAAAGAAATGCCACAGTCGGACGTCTGAGCGACATCACATAAAGGGCTTTAAAAGAAATGCCACAGTCGGACGTCTGAGCGACATCGCAGAAAGGGCTTTAAAAAGAAATGCCACAGTCGGACGTCTGAGCGACATCACATAAAGGGCTTTAAAAGAAATGCCACAGTCGGACGTCTGAGCGACATCACATAAAGGGCTTTAAAAGAAATAATCATAATGAATATCCCGGAGGTAGAACCATCCCAGAGATACTCGGTAATAATATCACGGGTTAGTCAATAATAATAATAATCATCGATATCACAAGTCACGAGTAGTAATTCCATTTTTGGTTAACCGTTTCACCTCCGAAGACCGACACTAAGACCGACACCTGACCCATCCCAGACTGTAATCCTTAACCATGGACACGGCTATTCGAATAGGTTTATTCTCTGCAGAGGGTGTACTCTTTACCCACGAGTAACGGATTTCTTTAGTCCATCGGGACTAATTCCGTCTATGGTCTTTTTGTTGAAAACACACCTAACTTGCACACACCAGCTTATTACACACGTGTCTGGAATCACCCACGACACCTGTTAAGCAAACTCTAAGTGGGGAGGCTACAACCTTGCGTAGCATGGGATCAAATTTATATCGCGCGCTCTAAGGGGTGGCCTCCCCTCTCGGTCCCAACCGGAAACACCCATGCCCCCGGACCAGGTGGCCTGCCTACCAGTTACAACCAGTATCTTCCACCATGGCCTCTCTGTACGGTGTGTGCTAGAAAGAGGTTGACAACTTACTGAACCGTACTCTACTTGCTGTAGAGACGAGTGGTAGTACGAAACAAGTATGGGGGTTACTGGAACAAGACTCGATCTACGGTCGACTCAGGAGGTTCAAGTATTCCCTGCATGATTAGTATAACAAATATAATCCATCCAACAGGGTCACCGCTCATATCACCTTGCCATGCCATATCAGACATAACCGTCCCGACGGAGACCGGTGACAAACTCATACCTTCTTTTTCGGAGCGGGGAAAGCGTACTGGGGAAAATACGCCTTCACTTAACCGACGTGGATAGGCGCAGGGTCACTGACAGTGGGTCCAAGGGGCCCACTGGTCAGGTTTGACCAGTCCGCCCTCCTCCTTCTTCCTCTGTCCCGAGCGGAGGCGGGACTCCGGCGACCAACGCCGGCGAGCGGCGGCTCCTCGCGGCCTCTGGAGGGCGGGGATGGATCCGCACGGCTGGGGCGTTTCTCCCGGTGGTCGAGGGGTCGACAGTGGTGGAAGAAGTCGTCGGCGGTGAGCTTCGCGGCGGAGGGAGGTTTCGGTGCAAAGTGGTTTCGGGGCGGCGGTGGTTCTCGATCGAAATGGAGTAGGGGGAAGGTTTACGGGAGGATGAGGGGGTTCTTGGTGGAGAGAACGAAGAGTGGGAGGCCCTGGTGGTGCCGAATTGGCCGGGGCAGTGGTGGCGGCCGTGGTTGCCGGAGATGAGGAAGACGACGTTTCTCGGACGATTGCGGGCTATGGGGGTGCCATGGGGGTAGCCTGAGGGTGCGTGCGTGCTCAGAGGGGCTCGGGGTCCCTTTTTATAGCGTGGCCATGTCGGTTTGCGGCGGCCGGGGATAAGCTTGCCGGCGAACCGCCCTACTGTGGCTTGCAGGGCAACGTGGCGCGGCTGGGGATGACGGCAAGAGCTAGTGGACGAGAGGGCACTGCTCCAGGGGCCAGGTGGCGAGCCGGGGTGGCTTGGGCGGCGCTGCACGGCGCAGGGTTGTCGGGCGGCAGCGGCGGCTAGCTCTTGGCCTGCCGGGCGCGGCGGGGGCTGCTTGGCGCGTTGCTGCGAGGAGGGGAGCGCGTGGCGTGGTGCTGCAGAGCGGGCCAAAGCCGTGGGGGCCAGCGTGTCGGCTCGGGCGCGCGGCTGCAATACGCGCGCTCTGGGCGCGTCCAGTGCACGCACACCAGGTGTTCGACACAATGCCGAGGCATGCTACAGGTCGCAGGTGAGGATGGGATTTACCAGATCGAGGTTAGGAGCAACGGGGAGTCTAGTGGACATGCTGGTTTGATCAGAGGTGCAAGTTCACAGTGCAATGCCACAATCATGCCAGAACTGGTCATGCTCTCCAGGTGTTTGGCAAAATGCCACATGCACTTAGGCAGGTCTTGGGGTGGCCAAAAACTCCAGATGGGGGTCTCTTTAGATGCAAAAGAGAGTGGTGAGGTTAGTTGGTCAAAAGGGGAAACTTGCTAGTGCAAGTTTTACAAAACTTCAATTCTGGACAGGAAATAAATAGCATTATTCCATGAACTAAAAGTGATCTAAATGGTGCATGCTCCTGGACTTAAGGGTTTAACATGGGGGACTACAAGTAGGAGAAATAACTAAGGGTATAGGAGCAACTAAAATGGTGGTTGCTGCACAAATCCTCAAGTTGGTCCAGAATGGAAATGAGGTTGATTCACTCAAATTTTTCAAAGAACATAATTAGGTTTTTGCACAAAGAGGGATAACAGGCTCCTACTGACCTCCCTTAATTTTGGTAGAAGTTTTAAAGAAATATTTAAATAGGTTGCTGTGAAAAAATGCACTCTGGACCAGAGAAGAAAAATTGAGAGTAGGGCTCAAAATATTTCATGAATGAAATATATTTTTGCATAAAAGTTATTTAAAAACATCACATGACATCTCCAAATTTTTATGGGAATTTTAAGTGAATTTATCAAATGGTTGTAGTTCAAATATGGCCATTTAACCTAGAAAACCTTTTTCAAGAAAATAAAGAGCAAGCAACTTATTTATTTAATTAATTACACTGATAACAGCAAAGTTTTTCTTGAGAGGTTAAACAAGTCCAACAACATAATTGAAAAGTTTTCTCTCTAGGAAAAACTCATCATAACAGGGAAGGAAATGATTTTAAAAAAAAATCAAAATGGAGCTCAGAAATCCAAAGTTTTAAATCCAGGCAAAAAATTTAATTTAATAAAACAAGGCCAAATTTTTGGGGTGTCACATTTAAGGTCCCCAGCAATAGCTTCATACGAATTTGAATTTCGGCTGGAGACCCTTCCCTGCAAAGAGAGTTAAGCTTTCTTAGCCACCCACATCTTCAAGGGTGGCTTCGAAGCAATGAGTCTAAGTGCAGCATCTGAGAACTTTGGCTTTGGAGCCCTAGCAAATAGTCTTGCCGGTGGACAAAAGTACTCATAAGAATAAGCAGAGTAGCTCTTGGTCTTATGAACATGGCGGTTTGATGAAACGCGCTCATATTCATAGGCCTGAGTATGGTTTCCCTGCAAAACATTTATGTTAGTGCGACTCGGGTGAGTCCTTTGTCTGTATGAAGCCTTTGGACCATATGAAGCCTGTGGTCTGGGGTTTGTCTTCTTCACTTGTGGTGTCATGACGACATTCATAGGAAGATTCTCCAACCACTTTTTCGACACCCAGACTTTCTTCATAGGTGGCCCATTCCTGCAGTTAGTATCAATATACCTGGCAAACACTTCACCATTTTGATTCTTAAACAGTTTATAGTTTGCATCAAAGGATTCATCAATAACAATGGGATTAGCACAAGTGAAGCCAGACATGGTGGATGGATCCACTGAAGATTCCTTTGCAGCAACCCATGTGGTTTTGGGGTACTGCTCAGGTTTCCAGTAAGAGCCATCAGCATTCATTTTCCTTTCGAACCCAAGACCCTCTTTCCTAGGCTTTCGGTTCAAGATCTGCCTTTTGAGGACATCACATAGTGTCTGATGCCCTTTGAGACTTTTGTACATCCCTGTTTCAAGCAATGTCTTCAACCTAGTATTTTCATCAGCACTAGCAGTGGTATCCTCGGCAGAGGGGTTAGTTACCACATTAACAGTTGAAGATATTGCAATAGTAGCAGCAGTAGAACATCACGCAACAGAAGTAGCGTTGTCACGCTCAATGCATTTAAGACATGGTGGTTCAAATCCTTCCTGAGCAGAACTGATCTGTTTGGCGCGAAGTGACTCGTTTTCCTTTTGAAGATCTTCATTAGCCGCTCTCAATTTCTCAAGATCTTGCTTCCTTTAAAGATAATCATAGGAAAGCTTTTCATGAGTTGTTGAGAGCGTTTCATGACGACTTTCAAGTTCCTCATACTTAACATGAAGATTTTTTATGTCTTCAATTAAGGACTGAGTTCGAGTCATTTCAGCGTCTAACAGGTCATCGCTTTTGTCTAACAGTTTTTGAACATGTTCCATAGCTTTCTGCTGTTCAGTTGCAATTTTAGCAAGTGTTTTGTAGCTGGGTTTGGAACCACAATCACAGTTATCTTCACTGGATGTTTGATAGTGAGTAGTGCGTGTGTTTACCTTGGCACCACGTGCCATGAAGCAGTAGGTGGGAGCGGAGTAGTCCTTGTCATTTTCATCGGCGTCGGTGATGAAGCCATTGTCTTCAGTGTTGAAGATGGACTTGGCAACGTATGTTGTAGCCATACTTGCAACACCAGAATCAGACTCCTCCTCAGACTCCACCTCCGCCTCCTCAGAAGCGGACTCCTCCTCTGAATCCATTTTCTTGCCAACGAACGCACGAGCCTTGCCAGATGAGCTCTTCTTGTGTGATGAAGACTTTGAGGAAGACTTGGAAGAAGACTTTGAGTATTTATTCTTTTTCTTGTCATCAGAATCATACTCCTTGCTCTTCTTCTTTTTGTTGTTCTCATTGTCTCACCATGGACACTCAAAGATGTAGTGGCCAGGTTTCTTGCACTTGTGGTATGTTCTCTTCTTATAGTCATGAGCAGACGCTTCATCATTCCTTGAGCTTGATCGTGAAGACTTTCTGAAGCCTTTCTTCTTGGTGAATTTTTGGAACTTCTTCACAAGCATAGCAAGCTCCTTTCCAATGTCTTCAGGATCATCAGAACTGTTGTCAGATTCTTCTTCAGATGAGGAGACAGCTTTTGCCTTCAGGGCACGAGTTCGCCCATAGTTGGGACCATAGATGTCTCTTTTCTCAGAAAGCTGAAACTCATGTGTGTTGAGCCTTTCAAGTATGTCAGACGAATCGAGTGTCTTGAAGTCAGGACGTTCTTGAATCATCAGGGCTAGGGTGTCAAACGAGCTGTCAAGTGACCTCAGGAGTGTCTTAACGACTTCATGCTTGGTGATCTCAGTAGCGCCAAGGGCTTGAAGTTCATTTGTGATGTCAGTGAGTCGATCAAACGTGAGCTGAACATTCTCATTGTCGTTTCTCTTGAAGCGGTTGAAGAGGTTGCGAAGGACACTGATTCTTTGATCTCTCTGGGTTGAGACGCCTTCGTTGACCTTGGAGAGCCAGTCCCAGACTAGCTTAGATGTTTCCAAAGCACTCACACGGCCATACTATCCTTTGGTCAGATGACCACAGATGATGTTCTTGGCAGTGGAGTCCGGTTGAACGAACTTCTTGACATCAACAGCGGTGACACCTTCACCAGCCTTGGGAATGCCATTCTTGACGACATACCATAGGTCGACATCAATGGCTTCAAAATGCATGCGCATC
The DNA here is from genome assembly GCF_002162155.2 of Triticum dicoccoides. Classification (NCBI taxonomy): domain Eukaryota; kingdom Viridiplantae; phylum Streptophyta; class Magnoliopsida; order Poales; family Poaceae; genus Triticum; species Triticum dicoccoides. The sequence goes on along the minus strand of NC_041392.1, from coordinate 91,861,735 downwards.
TTATTCTTCCAATAGGGATATTCAGTTCCATCGAAGACTGGGCACGCAGCGGAGACTTTGATTATTCCTGCAGTCGACATAACAAAAACTCTAGGTGATTAAACCGAATCACACAGAACAATGGAGTACCTTGCTCTGATACCAATTGAAAGTGCTAGTGATCGACTAGAGGAGGGTGAATAGGCGATTTTTAACAAAGTCTTCAAAACATGTAAGTTTCGAAGAGAAACGATAGAAATAAACCTATTACCATGCAGCGGAAGGTAGACTACACTAAGCAAACCATAGTCAAGTATTCAATGAAGTGAAAGCACAACAACTAATGGCAGCTAGGCAGTATGGATTAGGTAGGAAGATAGTACGAAGCCAATCAGAACAAGAAGTCACTCAATGAAGACAAAAGACAATGCAAACGAATAATGACTTCACAAGAACCAACTATAAATAAAGAGATGGGAAGGATAGAACCAGTGACTCGTTGAAGACAATGATTTGTTGGACCAGTTCCAGTTGCTGTGACAACTGTACGTCTGATTAGGGAGGCTGAGATTCAACTCAGAAGACCGTGTCTTCACCTTATTCCCCTTGAGCTAAGGACACCCAGTCCTCGCCCAATCACTCTGGTAAGTCTTCAAGGCAGACTTCCAAACCTTCACAGATTTTGTTCACCGGCGATCCACAATGACTCTTGGATGCTCAGAACACGACGCCTAACCGGCTGGAGGATTCACAGTCCTCAAGTGTAATAAGTCTTCAGATCACACAGACAGGAAGACTTAAGTGATGCCTAACACTCTTTGGCTCTGGGTGTTTAGGGCTTTATCCTCATAAGGAATTCTCTCTCAAAGGCTTCGAGGTGGGTTGCTCTCAAACGACAAAAGCCGTATACTAACTCTGAGCAGCGAACCGTTTATGGTTGTAGGGGGTGGGCTATTTATAGCCACTAGGCAACCCGACCTGATTTGTCCGAAATGACCCTGGGTCACTAAGGAACTGACACGTGTTCCAACGGTCAGATTTCAAACACACGCGGCAACTTTACTTGGGCTACAAGCAAAGCTGACTTATCCAACTCTGAATAAGATTTGCTCTCATAGTCCTCACTCGAAGATATAGGATTTTGGTTAAGCATACTTCAGTCATTCTGACTGGTTCTTTTGAACCCCACTTAATAGTATGGTGGTTCCTATGACTCAATGAAGAAGAAAAAGAACGATGAAACAGCTAAGTCTTCGCGCTCCATAGTCTTCACGCGATGTCTTCTCTTGTCATAGTCTTCAATGTGAATGTCTTCACATACCACCTTTGACTTCAATGTCTTCATACATTTTTAGGGGTCATCTCTGATAGGAAAACCGAATCAATGAGGGACTTCTACCTGTGTTATCCTGCAATTCTCACAAACACATTAGTCCCTCAACCAGGTTTGTCGTCAATACTCCAAAACCAACTAGGGTTGGCACTAGATGCACTTACACCGTCGGATCCATCTTTTTGGCGTATTCAGAATCAACGCAGAGGCGATTTTCGATGACTCAAGAGGTCATCATCGTCGGCTCAAGGGCCAAACGGGCGATCATGATAAACCGCCCAGCCGAAGGGTTTGGCCTGAGGCCAGAGCTCCTCCGGAGGTGATAGTTTCCTTGACGATAAATCGAGCCATCAATCCTTTCGACGACGGCATAGTAGAACTCTCAATGAAAGCACCAATGCCGGTGTCAAAATCGGCGGATCTCGGGTAGGGGGTCCCGAACTATGCGTCTATGGTCGATGGTAACATGAGACAGGGGCACAATGTTTTACCCAGGTTCGGGCCCTCTCTATGAAGGTAATACCCTACGTCCTGCTTGATTGATCTTGATGAATATGAATATTACAAGAGTTGATCTACCACGAGATCGTAATAGCTAAACCCTAGAGGCCTAGCTTGTATGGTTATGGTAATGTCTGTCCTCCGGACTAAGTCCTCCAGTTTATATAGACACCGGGAGGATCTAAGGTTACACAAGGTCGGTTACAAAGAAAGGAATCTACATATCTAGTCGCCAAGCTTGCCTTTCACGACAAGGAGAGTCCTATCCGGACACGGGTGCAGTCGTCGGTCTTCGTATCTTTCACAGCCCACCAGTCCGACCCATGGCTAACAGGTCAGACGCACAAGGACCCCTTAGTTCAGGACTCCCTCACCCCCACTTTTCAGAAGGAAAAAACTTTTCTGTCCAAGTGTTTGAGATGATGCCAGCTCTTCCCACTAATTTCTCTACCTACTAATAAAGCAATTACTGCTTCTGGTCGTACGTCGTCGTCGTTTTTCCGAAAAGCCCCTATGTTTCTTTGAATAAACCCGCAATCTCTGTTTAAGTGGCACCCTAGAAAATGTTTAATTTTGCGTAAACCCCCTGCATTTATTAGAAATTTATGGCCGCGACCCTTATCTCTTACTGGACTGGCTCACCACCGCGCGTCTGGCTGGTCGCAGCGGTCTGAGCTTGCGGGAGCCCACGGACGACGGCTCTGCTTACCGGCGGCGCCCGAAGGCGGATGGGGCTGCCTCGGGAGATCCACTCGGGCGCGATAGGACGCTCGAGGAAAGGGCCAAGCGTGGCTTGGCGTCTCCAAGAGCCTCGAGGCCGTCGCCGCTGGCGTCAGGCGTCCAAGTCAGTCGCGACGGCTCCGTCGTGCAAAGCTTTCACCGGTCGCCTTCCAGTCCGGCTGCGCGGTGACTGCAGCGCCGCCGCAGGAGGACGCCACCTGGCAGGAACGACGCCCAACGCGTCCAGCTCGCCGTCGAAGTTGCCCTGTCCTCAGAAAGGCAGCGCCACTCCCCGTGGCACCTCCACTCGCCGAACAGCAGCGTCGTGTGCATGCTCGCCCAGGACCAGTCCCTACTCGAATTTGAAAGACTAGATGAATCAAAAGAAGTAGCAGCAAAAAATTATCATTCAAGATCTGAATACAGATGGACGCTCTCGCGGATAAGAAAACTTGGGGCTCACCAGGTCAGCCACACTACACAGGCCACGATCCAAGCCGCCCCTCAAGCCATCCGAGATCTGGCCCGGAACGCCACAGCAAGGTACCGGTGGAGGAGGGCGGGCTGGACACGACCACGCCGATCCGGAGCCCGGAGCCCCGACGCAGATCCATGCGGCCCCATCAAGCTGCCGCCGAGCTCGACCCTGAAGCAGGCCACCACTGTCCCGGCTCCACCACAGGCCCAGCCAACCCCCCTCCCCCGCGCGCAAGCCCGGTCACTAGGAGCCCATATGCGGCCACACCGCAACCGACCGACGAACGCGAAGCAGCCATCGGTCACGGGCGAGACGGCCTGGGAAATCGAATCGTCCAGCTGTTGCAGATGGGGGTGGTCACATCGGTGAAGGAGAAGAGAGAGATGGGGTCAACAGAACGAACTCCACGGGCGGGGAGGGAGGGAGGGGTGGTGCTTTGCGATGTGGAGGAGGGAAAAGAGAGGAGAACATGGCACCATGGACCGGAGTAGAAGGGTGCGTGGTGTGTTGTGTGCGCGAGCCACGGATAGAGAGAAGAGGAAGGAGAGAAGCACAGATGGGTGGGAGGGCGCTGGATGGATGGATAAAAGAGACGAGGAGGAAGGAGAGCAGCACATGTCCACGGCTCCGCACAATAGTAGTGGTCTCGGTGGAGATTATTGCTGTGGATTTTGCCTTTTTTGAATGGCTGCACCGGCCAGAAGCTACTGGAGAATGTCATGCGTGCTAGCACTGATTGTATTTTTTTAATGAGCACCGATATAATTACTTGTTGTTGTTTTGCTGTTACTATATAGTTTAATGTTCGAGCCTACAACATCTTATGAATACATCAGCGGATAGAATAAGTAAATGAGTGAAATATTGTAAATATATATTTCTACCCAAGAGTAGAGAGAATGTGACAACTAACAACTCTGCATCTTGAAATTTCCTTTTTCTTTTTGACAATCCACCCGAAATTTACCTGTGATGGGGAACATATAAAAGTTTGTTTTTTTAAATGGTGACGATGACCAAGTTCAAATAGTGCAAAAGAAAAGAAACAAAATCTAATTTGACGTGGCCGGTGCCCGAAACAATATATATTTGTATCGGGTGCTATCTGATATATCTGGATGGAATATAGTTGCCCTAAGCTGACTTGGCCAGTGCAGGCGTACCCGTAAGCGAGTGGTCGAATATATTCCACCAGGTAGACGATGCTGACCTGGTTGGTTCTTGAATATTTTCCACATACAAGTTAAATAAGTTCAATTTGTTCACCAAAAGACAGATGCAAAGATAGAAGGGCCCCAGTTATGGAATATGGAAGACATAGAGGGACCCAGTTTCATAGCAGCCGGAAAATGTTGGGGCAGACGATTATCTTCCTTTAAGCAAATTCTACAAATTTATATTTCACTTGCTGCTTTGAAATCACATCATGCATCTCGGTGAGTAACTTTAGTGATTTGATTTGCATAGATTTATACAAAGATTTGCTCATATTGAGAATCATGTGTAGTGGATTTTTTTTTCTTGGGAAGCAAAGGTAGTAATTTTGATCCAAACACAATAATAATTTTATTTCTCAATTGCTTGTGCAATATATGAAAATGGTTTCTATTTGATTGATAATATGGTAAAAACTTTATAAGTCAATGTCACATGTAAATATAAATCGTATTATTTTTTGTTTTCAAGGATCAACATTGCATGCCAGTAGTTTCACACAAAAAGAAAGGTGACCAAACAAACTCTCAAATTTATTTTATAGTATCCATTGCAACACAAGGGACTTTTTTGCAAGCACAACTTTCATGAACAATATATGTGTTTTGCACATAATTGAATACACATCAACTTTTCTTCCGTTGCAACGCACGGGCATTTGTGCTAGTATGTTCAAAAATATATATATGTTCAATATCCTCCAGAACAAGGCAGCCCTCGAGACTCAAGATACTCTCAAGAGTAATTCAGTTTGCTCTAGTCTCCTCGAGAGAGATCCAACCGACATTGCCCGGTCAAGGTGAATATGATTTGAAGTCAACCTGCCATGCATGGCGCAGATCTCAACTCCCAACTTGGTGCTCTTGACCTATACACAAATAGTTTAGACTACATGACAGGACAAGTTATAATAGCCATACCAAAGATTTCGTATCTTGAGCGCCTATAAATACCATCGTATGTGCATATCAAGCCATCACATGTCATTCCGTGTCTCCCTCTCTTGCTGATGTGCAGATCTTCCACTCAAGCTTACCCTTGCTTTGCTGTGCACAGTCCACACCACAAAGCAATGGCTCCGGGTTCATCCGCTCTCGCTCTCAAGGCAGCCGCCGTCGCCGCCATCCTCGCCATTCTGGTCGTGCCTTCTCTGGGGCGCTGCGGTCACTCTCAAGTGCCAGCAACGCCACCGCCTCCGGCTCTTCCACCATCACCACCATCGCCACCTCCGGCACCGGCGTCGGAAACGATGCTCTGCAAAGACTGTGCAGCCTCCGTCGCCTCGATCTGCAGCTCTTCGTGCAACGGCGTTGCCGGTGTCTGCGGCATCTGCAGTCGCGAGGACTGCAGCGGTGCATGCAACAACGAAGCGGGCAGCAACTGCACCGGCAATCCATGCACCGGCAGCTGTGAGGTGTGCAACTATGCAGCTCGAAGCTGCGACGCCTGTCGTGGCGCGAACGAGAGGAACTGCTTCGGTACCTGCAGCGATGAGTGATCCGCGCCCACATGCGTACCTGGAGCCCTGAGAACCAGCTAGCACGTGTTGCATGCATCTATATATGCAGTGTGCATGACATGAGATGCTGTGACAACGAATAAAATATACAGTACTTTACAAATGTAACGCGTGCTTCCCTTTTATTTATTTTATTTTAATCAAGAATAAATTTCACTTTTATTTGGGCATCCGTTGTATACTCCTACCTTCCTTTTCCTTTTCTTGGTCCGTGTACTTGCTGCGGCGGTAGGCCAATGCGTTTGCGTTGTTGATTGGCAAGAGGAGCACTTGTTAATCCAGGGATAAATGACAATTGCCAAAGAGGGAAATCTTGCAAGTATATACAATAGGAACACGCCTTGCATTCATTTCATTTTCTGATTATTCAAGGAAACAATGCACCTCCATGCAATGTTGGTACATAAGGACATCTCTAGCAGATACCATATTTGAGGTGAAAAAATTCGGTTCAAATGATTAAGGACATCTAGCAGATCCCTTATATGACCTTTTCACCCTTCAAAAATAACCTTTTCTTGCAAAACCTCCCCATTCATTCACATTTAGTTTAGCGGGGGTATTATCATGAAAAGCCGCGCCCCGTCCACAACCCAACCTCATCAACTGGGCTGTGCTTGGCAGACCGGCCAGTTAGCACATGTACCCGGCCCATGATGGGCCGGCCCCACGTGTGGTTAACGGGGTCGTGCCCCGCACGTGGCCTGCCTATGGCCTTGCCCAGGCCTGGAGGCTGGGCACACGTACCGGTACCGGCACGACAAGATCCATTTAGTTTTTTCTTTTAGGCCAATAGGCAGCTCAATAGCTTGAATAATAGGTGGGCTGACGGCTAAACGTGCCAATGGCCCAGCCCCTTTAATAGTATTTTTTGAGCGGTAGCCTGTTTAATAGTAGTGTTGTGGGAAGCAACTAATCAAGGGACGCATCCCTCAAAAAAAAAACTAATCAAGGGACGCTCCTCCAGAAGCCCCCAAGGATTACTTGCTTTCAGCCACCGCCACGTGTCGCACTCTTGGCGCTTTCTCTGGATTCCTTTTTCTTTTTTGCACACGTTTTTAATTTTTTAGATGTTTTTTGTTTTTTTTGCTTTTCAGTTTTTCACCAGTCTTTCTTAGCTTTTGAAAAAAAATGATTTTTCTATGCGAAAAACATGTTTTTTTTGCTTCCGCAAGATGCACGAATTTGCTTCCGCAAGAGGCACGGTCGTGCCTCTTGGAAACGACAAAAACGTGTTTTTTTATATTTTTTCTTTCGCGAGGGGCACAGATTTGCTTTCGCGAAACTTACGGCCATGCCCCTTGGAAACGAAAAAAAATATATTTTTATTTTTTCCCTCCCGCGAGAGGCACGGTTTCGCAAAAAAAAAACGTGTTTTTTTCCTTATATGCGAGAGGCACGCTTTTGCTTTAGCACCGATTTACTTCTGCGAGAGGCACGGCCGTGCCTCTCGGGAACAAAAAAACGTGTTTTTTTTCTTATGCGAGAGGCATGGTTTTGCTTCAGCACCGATTTGCTTCTGCGAGAGGCACAGCCGTGCCTCTCGAAAGTAAAAAAAACGTGTTTTATCTTTCAGTGAGAGGCTCAGTTTTTTGGTCCGTTTTTTCTAGAAAAAAATTCGTCAAAACCTATCAACATGGGCTCTAGTTTTGAAAATCTCGACGCGAGGAATCCAACAGCAAAAACGGTTCAAGATTTGAATGCACGGTTTAAGAGATAAAAACGTTCTGAATAAATGGATCTACGGAAAAGAGAAAACTCCCAAATCACGACAAGTGACGCACATAGGGTGAAGTGACTTTTGAAAGAAGTACTCCTCAATCAGGAGACCAACTAGTTGACGAGCGCTCATTCGAAAGCCTCCCAACGATCACTTGGCGTGCTCTCAGCCGCCGCTACGTGTTGCGCTCTAGATGCTTCCTCTGGATTTTTTTTATTTTTCCACACGCATATTCGGCTTTTAGCCGGGTTTTTCCCGGTTTTTTGTCATTTTGATTTTCCACAGGTCTTTCTTAGCTTTTGTATGATTCGACTTTTTTGCGCAAAAAAACTCGTTTTTATTTTTTTCTTTCGTGAGAGGTACGATTTTGCCTCTGAGAGAGACACGGATGTGCCTCTCATAAACGAAAAAAACTTGTTCTCTCTCTTCTTTTTCTTTCGTGAGAGGTAAGGTTTTGCTTCTGTGAGAGGCACTGTCATGCCTATCAGAAACGAAAATAACGCGTTTTTTCCTTTCGTGAGAGGCACGGTTTTGCTGCCACGAGAGGCACGGCCGTTTCTCTCGGAAACGAAAAAACACGTTTTTTTCCTTCCATGAGAGACACGGTTTTGCTTCCGCGAGAGGCACGGCCATGCCTCTTCGTGATGAAAAAAACCGCATTTTCCCTTCTTTTTTTTTCATTACATGAGATGCACAGTTGTGCTTCCGCTAGAGGCACGGTTTTGCCTCTCAGAAACAGGAAAAAACACGTTTTCTATTTTTCTTCTTTTGTGAGAGGCATGGTTTTTCGTCCAGGTTCTTTGAGATTTTTTTTGTCAAAACCTATGAACATGAGATCTAATTGTGAAGATCTTGATGCTCCAATGATAAAAATGGCTTGAGATTCAGACGCACGGTTTAGGAGATAAAATATTTTGAATAAACGTATCTAAAAAAAGGAAAACTCTCAGGTTGCGACAAATGGCATATATGCAGCGTGCCATTTGTCGCAACCTACGGAGATGCAAGTGACTTTTAAAAGAAGTTTTTTTTGAGGGGTGCTTTTAAAAGAAGTACTCCTCTATTAATGATTTCACTCAAATAGTGATTTCGGCTATGGAAGACACCATGGCACGGCCCATCTAATTAGCGTGCCTAGCCGTGCTGTGCCGTGCCTGGCCCGTATAACCCAGGTCGTGCCGTGCCGGGCCGGCCCATCTGTCCAGGTTTGTCCACAGCAAGCATTTGCACGGGCTCCGCCTTCCCCCGCTACGGTTCTTTCAGAGGCACCCCTCAAAAGAAAAAAAAAGTTATTCAGAGGGCAGGAAAGGAGCCGCACCAGCAGAGCAGCAAGAAGCTCCATGCAGATGCTCTCTCGCCATCGCCATGGGCGCCCCCTCCTCCATTTCGTACTCAAGCCCCCACCTTTCTCCACCACAAACACGGCCAGCGCCCCGCCCCCGCCTCCGCCTCCATTTTGCACCCCAGATGCCGCCCCCCACATCTTCTCGCTCGGCGGCCACGACCCCGGTGCGCTCGCCCCCGACGATGCCATCGCGGCACTCTCCTCGCTCGCGGAATCCGATGGCTCCGCTGCGGCGCTCGCCTTTTTCCGCCGCCTGGCGTCCCGCCCGGACGTGCGCCACCTCATGCGTCTCTACGTCACCGCCGCGACCGCCTTCGTCGCGAGGGGCAGCCTCCCCATGGCGCACGAGGCCATGCGCCGGATGGTCGCCGCCTTCGCCGAGGCGGGCCGTCTCCCTGAGGCCGCGGACATGGTCTTCGAGATGCGCAGCCACGGGCTCCCGTTCTGCGTCGAGACGGCCAACTGGATCCTCAGGGCCGGGCTGGACACCAGGAACTTCGCCTACGCGCGCAAGGTGTTCGACGGAATGGTGACCCGTGGCTGGGTGTGCCCTGATGAGCGCAGCTTCCGGGCGCTGGTCCTAGGGTGCTGCAGGGAAGGCCGGGTGGAGGAGGTGGAAGCCCTGTTGGCGGCAATGTGGGGGCAGGGATTCTGCCTGGACAATGCGACGTGCACGGTGGTCGTGCGCACCTTCTGCAAGAAGGGCCGATTTAGGGATGTGTCTGAGTTCTTCAGGAGGATGCTGGAGACGGGCACCCCACCAAATGTGGTGAATTACACTGTGTGGATTGATGGTTTGTGCAAAAGAGGGCATGTCAAGCAGGCGTTCCGTGTACTGGAGGAGATGGTCGGAAAAGGATTGAAGCCGAATGTGTACACACACACGTCGTTGATTGATGGGCTCTGTAAGATTGGGTGGACGGAGCGGGCGTTCAGGCTTTTCTTGAAGCTCATCAAGAGTAGTTCATACAAGCCGAATGTGCATACATACACTGTGATGATTGGAGGGTACTGTAATGAGGGTAAGCTTGCTCGAGCTGAGATGCTTCTTGGAAGGATGGTTGAGCAGGGGTTGGCACCAAACACAAACACGTACACTACGCTGATCAGTGGCCACTGCAAAACAGGCAGCTTCGATCGTGCCTTTGAGCTGATGAATAAGATGACTCATGAAGGCTTCCTGCCCAACATTTACACATACAATGCTGTCATTGATGGCCTCCTCAAGAAAGGAAAAATTGAAGAGGCCTATAAGGTGCTCCGGAGGGCCACTACTCAAGGGCTTGAGCTTGATAAAGTGACATATACTATATTCATAACTGAACACTGCAAACAAGGTCACATAACATATGCTCTAGATTTGCTCAACCGGATGATTGAAAATGGTTGCCATCCTGACATAGAAACATACACCACCCTTATTGCTACATATTGCCAGCAGAGACAAATGGAAGAAAGCCAAAAGCTGTTTGACAAGTGTCTCACGTTAGAATTAGTGCCAACCACACAAACTTATACCTCAATGATTGCAGGCTACTGTAAAGTTGGCAAATCAACCTCAGCTTTGAGGGTCTTTTATAGAATGGTTCAAAATGGATGCCTCGCCGACTCTATAACTTATGGAGCTCTAATAAGTGGGCTCTGCAAGGAATCAAGACTAGAGGAAGCACGGGCATTATATGAGGGCATGCTTGATAAACATTTGGTGCCATGTGAAGTAACTCCTGTCACTTTAGCTTTTGAATATTGCAGGAGGGGAAGGACAAGTGTTGCTCTATCAATCTTGGATAGACTGGATAAACGGCGACAGATTCATGCAACAAATGTGCTAGTTAGAAAGCTCAGTGCTACGGCAAATGTGGACGATGCAAGTCTTTTCCTAAAAAGGGTTTTGGATGGGGATTCAGTTGTTGACCATGTAACTTATACTGGCTTCATCAATTCATGCTACGCGAACAATAGACACGCTCTAGCTTCTGAAATATCTGATAAGATCTCAAAAAGAACCCTCTAGCTTTCAAGAAAAGAATGCTGCACTTATTGCTTAGTTAGGGAGAACAATCTAATTGCTTGCAACTGATATGGAAGAAATATTCTACAGTAGGTGGTCACTGTTCTGCAGCTTGCTATAGTAAAATGGTACGCTGTTCTTATATGTGCCATGACTCCTTAGAAAGTTATTTCACAATATTGGTTGGTCAAAATTTTCATCTTGCATACTCACTGGTCTTATAATTCTTCCAGGCCAAGATCTATATGACCTGACTTTCACTAGTGTATCTAGTAAGAACTGCTTGATGGCAGGAATGGCGTCCCCTGTGCATAAACATGTGAGAAGAAAGAAGGTTTGTTGTTGATAGTCTGAAGAAACTGTGATGGCTCAGCATTGAGTCTAGATTTAAGTTGCCTGATGCATATTATCGTATGATTTACCATTCTGAATGTTTCTTTTTGTACAGGAGAACAACTTTGTTGGAGATATTCAACAAAATCCATATGCATATGAAGGTTATCTCTAATTTTCTATACCCTAGATTCCTACTTCTCAAGATACAATTCATGGTATGCTTATTCATAGCAGTGAGTTGTTCACTGACACGTCACATATGTTCTACAATCCGAAGCCTCTGATACACAGATAGGTTCGTGAATTTGATCCTATGCTATTCCTAGCAGAGTATATTGTTTCCTGTGTTGATATGTAAATTATGTTTTCTTTTTGCACCACATGGCCAAAAATTCAGCTGTCTCAGTTCTCATTCAGAAAATTCTTGTAAGAAGTTGCAAGGTTCTGAAATTTATTCTCACTGTTATTCTGCGTTCACCTTAGACCATAGTTGTTAGCTTTAAATTTCTTGATTACTATTCTTCACATGATCATAATTTCGTTCAAAGCTTCCTTGTTCACATCCTTATTACTTAAGGCAAAGTTTTTACAGGGTAGTTGTGTTTGTAAACGCAAATATGATGCACTTAACATAGTTGCACTGCAGATTTGAACGATGCAGGGCATATTTTTTCTCACAAAAAAAGACGCATCCATAGTTCTCCCGAGTTCTATTCCACTTTCTGCGGACCTAATTAGGCAAAAATAATAATTAGGGTAGTTGTGTTTGTAAATGCAAATATTATTCATTTAACATAGCTGTGCTGCAGATTTGAACGTTGCGCATCATATTTTTTCATGGATTTTATTCTACTTTCTGCAGACATGATTCTTGGTATCTGAACCTCGCTCTTTGTTGATGTTGGCTGCCCTCACTGGCTCTAAAACTATTCCAGATACGGCAACTGCGTGCAGCTGGGCTTTGGATGCTTGCCTCCCATGAGGGCTCTTATCCGAATGCTCAATGTCAAACTGGTTGCATATCAGAAATTCTCTTGCAAAAACTGAGAACTTTCTAGTTAAAATATCTGACAATTGCAAGTAATACTGTGAAAGGCCCCTTTCAATGAAAGAACAGCCCGAAAACTGAGCAAAACAGACAAGTATGTCCATAACTCGGGAAATTCATGCCTAGTCAGCAAAATCTTGATGCTTGCTGGTATTTAAGGGGACTGTTGGTGCCTACACGGTTATGTTATTATGCAATGTCAGCTGCACCACAGTTGTTGGCTGCAGTGACAATGTCTTTCTCAGTCTTGACCTCTTATGGGTCCTCACTGGACATGTCCGATGTAGAGCTCCATATGATCATTGCTTTAATCTACACATGTACTCTAACTTCTGAAGGAAAACCACTTCATCTAGATTGACGCCTGGCAACATGTTTCCTTGTATAATAAGTAATATCTTGATTTTGGAGTTCCTTTGTTGATTTTATCTTTATTGATGGTCACTTTCATTGCTCGAGTTACCCTTACAATTTCGGATGTTTGTGGGGGAAACACATTGCTGTGCAGTTCTCTTAGGCCTTCGTTGGTTGGTTAACTTATCTGTAGTTTGGAATTTGAAAAATGCATGCTGCTGGACTTTTGGCTAAAGTTTCAAGATATTACATGCCAAGCATATCTAATAAGCAATAATACAGTTCAAAAATAAAGTTGGATAGGCTGGCCCTTACATAAGGACTATATAACACCCAAATTTTAATAATAAGCAATAATAGTCATCAGAAAATTTCCTATGCAAGACGTGTGCACACAGGTAAAATCAACTAAGTCTGTTTATAGATTATATACACGCATACATATGTTAATAGTGTCTGAGCTAGATTTATAAGTATAACATTGTGTCACAGCACCACTTCTAGGTACAGTTACTTATACATAATTCTGCTAATGATTCTATAGTCTCGCAAAACTTTGTTTTGATTCTGTACTCCAGATAGATAGCATCTATAAAAGGCACTGTTGAGTTTTATATTTCCTTTCACTCTTTCTAATGAAGAAACAAGTGAACATCATGATGAGTTTTGATGATCTTGCAGCTCATCTGCCACCAGATAGCTCAACGGCTTCATAGATGTTCAGTGACTCCTCACTGAAGGTGAATAATTTGTGGTGCTGCTTATTTTCGTACTGCTGTCGACGGGTAAGCTCAGCTTGCTGCCACTCCTCCCACTGATCTTCTGGCACAATTTTTTCTTCCAGCATATGCACAACTTCCGACATAGCAGGGCGTTGACAAGGGTCAATATTGGTGCAGAGGAGTGCTACTTGGATAATTTTTACTAGTTCTTGAAAGTCATATCCACAGCCTATATTGCGGTCTACGATTTCTTCCAATCGCCCTTCTTGCATCAACAGTTTCACCTTCAGATTAATCAAGCAATCTCATATGAGTCAACTATGTGAGCGTGCAAGCCAAAATTTTACTGGAAAGTGCAAGGCATTGTTCATACGGAGCGTCTTAACATCCTCCATTCTAAGGACCTAACTTCTGCCCATATTAATTATTAAGGTGAGCAACACTGACTGAGATTTCAGAATGCTTTTAGTTTCTTAGTTTCATAAGCTTTCAGTAACACCTATAATCTTTTTTGTGGTACTTATAAGCAGTTCCGTAATGTATGCTTACTTGATCGATGAGCATGACCTCGCCAGCTCCTTCGAGGAAATCGGGGAAAATTGCACGCTCGCCTGTCACAATCTCTAATAACATAACACCATATCCAAATATGTCCGTCTTCACTGATGGCCTCCCGGTCTTAAAGTACTCGGGAGCTATGTGGCCCATTGTCCCACGGATCCCTGTTGTCACAGTGTTCCTCCCCATGTCCATCATCTTTGCCAGCCCAAAGTCTCCTATGACTGCTTCAAAGTTCCCATCGAGTAGGACGTTGGCAGCCTTGACATCGCGGTGGATGATCTTGGGGTTGCAGTGCTCATGAAGGTATTCCAAACCACGGGCAGCTCCAAGTGCGATCGTCATTCTTGTCGTCCAATCTAATATTGGTTCATTAAGTTCTATATCTGCGTATTGTTGGAGTTTCATCAGCAGTATGTTGCACAAATGAATTATATGCTATATTATTATCTGAAAAGAACATATAATGAAAATCTGTAGTGTTTGGTATAAAAGTTAGAGATAACTGAATTCTTCATGATTTCTGTTTTCTCTCTTATTCAACACATATAACATGCACTCCAAGGTTCTGGCAATACACTACACTACAATTGCATGCATCAACTCAGCTGACACACGTAAAAAAAGGACCAATTAAATAAACATATGAATAAACTCATGTGATGAAGAGATATCTTAGCTTAGCAGTACCTCTTAAACGGGAAGCGACACTCAGATTTTCCATGAAGGGGTATATCAAGAGCCGCTCTGTTGGTGTCGTGCAGAATCCTATTAATCTTAATATGTTCTTATGCACAGCAATGCTTATCAATTCCACTTCTCTGAGGAAAGCCATTTCGCCTTCGGGACTTCCTACTTCAAATAGCCGTTTGATCGCAACCTTCTTGCTGTCTGGACCAGGAAGCACTCCTTTGTACACCTTACCGAAACCGCCCTTGCCGAGTACATTTTGCTCACTGAAATTATTGGTCGCAGTCTGGAGTTCTCGCCATGAAAAACGCTTTATCTGCCCAAACTCTAGGTTGTGATCATGCTGACCTAAAAATGTTGTAAATATTTATCATTTCCTGGTTGAAAAATGTTCAGAGTCCTTTCTGGTATGGTAATATTGTTGAAAGTTTAATTATAGTAATTTTGAAAATAACGTAGTTATCTTGCTGAACGAACCTGGAACATCAATGTATATATCAGGACTGTGGCGCATTCTTTGCCACCATAGCAGAAATAGAACTACAGAAACAATGAGAACGACTGCACCGCCAATGCTTCCAAGAATCACCTTGACAGTGGAGTTGCTTGATCCACCTGTTGGTATTACCAAGCATTTAGTTTGACAATGTATGTAGTTTCTTGCTCCAAATGTAGGGTTCAATATGGATTGCTATGTTGCTATCTAAATCACCTGTCTTATTAGTGCTTCCATTGCATGAAATTATGTGCTGGCCACAATTCAAATGGTTGCCTGTATAGCTGTAAAGACTCGATTTCACTTATTATGTAAAACATAAAGTGGTACACATGAAATTGTTTGTATAATATATTCTGATAATACTAAAGATATGCCATACTTATATTGGGACACCTGAAGTAGCTGTTCTGGTATTTCACCGCTAAGACTGTTATATGCGAGATTACTGCAAAACACAATGAGTTATGATATATCATAAGATAATAGAGATATCCTTTATTTATGTGGAAAAGTAGTAACAATGAATATTATTGATAACTTTCACTATTAGGCAGGTTTTATGGATTTGTCAGCATGAAAAGGTCAACTTACATATTGTTCAACGATGAAAGATTTGACAAAGAGTTTGGAATGTTACCAATCAACAGATTTTCGCTTAGATCCCTGTCCAAGTTATCACATTGTTAGAGTTGTGGTTCAGTCATGATAACATGAGTAATGGGCTGACTTACAGATTTTGGAGTTCTGATAGAAGGCCAAAAGATTTAGGTATTGAGCCATTTAAGCTATTTCTTCCAAGTTTTAGAGTCATTAAGTTTGATAGGTTCCCTAACTCCTGTGGAATTCCTCCAGTTATGCTGTTACCATCCAATAACCTGAAACCATATAGTAATAAGAAAATGTCATCCATTTTGGAAGGAGAAGTGAGATTTATCTTTGACTAAAAGGAGATTGGGATCATCCTGTGGTTACCAGATGATGGGAATAACTAAGCAGAAATTTGGAAACGAGAACAAAATGTCTATAAATGAATTTTCTCATTATTCGTTATTTCCGGATCTTTTCATTGAATTCACTTACAACAAGAAACAACCACCAGCGTTTGGTGCAGTACACTTTTTTATAAAGAATAAATCTTGAAATACATATTTGCAATAGTAGATAATTGAACTTACAGCTGCTGTAAAGTTGTTAACGTTGCAATGCTGGGTGATAAAATTCCACTTAACCCTGAGGAGCTCAAAGTTCTGCATATTGGAAATGAGAAA
The DNA here is from genome assembly GCF_002162155.2 of Triticum dicoccoides. Taxonomy (NCBI): domain Eukaryota; kingdom Viridiplantae; phylum Streptophyta; class Magnoliopsida; order Poales; family Poaceae; genus Triticum; species Triticum dicoccoides. Next base: position 91,845,439 of record NC_041392.1, on the reverse strand, counting down.
CTAGGCACATAGTCACGTGGACACAAGTAAATGCTATAGTGAACTGTATTATAATAGTAAAAGTAGGAGATAGTAGACCATGAAGAATGTGCTGTTGAAGTAAAACCATTGTTCTGTTATGAGAAGTTTTTGAGTGATCTAACTAGAAGTTGGCATCAAGCACTTTAGAAATGTTTTACTAGAAGTATTGAAGATTTCACTTCACTATGTTCATAGGCCAGAATGTGAATTTTCTTGAAGTACGCATTTGAGATGAATTCTTTCACTTACATTCCAATAACGCTGCCATCTTGATCGCATCTAACATTATCAAAATAGCAGGGGCTCACTTGGTTATTGTTCCAGTCTTTCAAGACACCGCGGCTGTCAGTGAGCATCATCCTCATTTCATACAGTGCTATGACTGAGATTAAAAAAATGTCATTTTGTTTGTAGTATTACGAGGTAGACACTAAATGCAAGAGAATGGAAAATGGCCAATCCTTCTGAGTTGACACCTGTTAAGTGTTCCACTCGCAATCTGGATAGCTTAACTGATGCAGAGCAAACCAAAGGCAGGCCACTTCATTGAAAGAAAATAATCAAATATTTGATGAGAAATGCTTTTACAGTTTCATGTTCCTTTGGAACAGAACTGCAAATTTTCTAAGCAATTGAAGGTGTGGTTGATATCCACCAGCCACCATTGGTGCATTAGTTTCTGTATATGTTATATCCTTTTATGCCCCAATTACAACACCAGAGTTCCGTAGGATTACTATGGCAGTTATATTGTTGTATACGATATATACTTGTCTAAGGCAGGAAGACAAATCTCCAACTGATACTCCAGTCAAATAGACAGCTTGGAGTAAAAAAAACAATTTAAATATGACATTGCCTTACCGAGTGCGGACCTTGTAGAATAATGTCTGATGTGGCAAAGATATTTATATATGTCAAATATATAAGGGCTTTACCTTGGAAGTCAGGAGCTGCCAAAGATTGGAGGCACCCCAATAAAACTAATCCCAAAGCTACTAGCTTCATGCTTTCTGAAGCTATTTTCAATTTGTTTTATTTTTTGGGAATAGAAACACTGCTCGATTTAATCTGTATCTGTTTGCTCGATGGAACACAGAAGCGCTCAATTTATTCTGAATCAGTGGCAGGTAGCTGCATTACTGAAAAGAAAAATGAAGCGCATGAGAAGACCAGCAGAGGGAACTGAGAAGAATGAAAAATCACAAAGAATCAAGCCATCAATTTACAGAGAGAAGTTTTACAAAACCTACAGCTGAAAAGCAGGAAGGAAGATTCAGGTTAACTAAATCCTACCTGCAACGATGAAAATTGGGTTCAATTGCAAACTGCAATGAGATAACTGATTCTAAATGCCGCAATCTCAAACATGACGGGATACTTCGCTAGCTAAGAAGCATCTTGATATGTTACAGGGAGAAAAATTGAGCCGAAATAAACATGCTTTTTCCTGTCATTTTTTCTTTTGCAATAACATGGCAACCTCCCCAAATTCACAACTTGTTGGTACTCATTAAGAACTTCAGTATCAAGATTCATGACTGATATCCAAAATGGACTTTGTCTCTCTGTAGACAGAGGAGGAGAGGAGTACCCAGAAGCAGCAGCAGCAGCTCTCTCTGCAATCAGCAGCCACATCACCACCAGGATCACTCACTTCAGCTACTCAGTTTAGCTATGAGAACCTTTTCTAGGCACGCTAGTATCACGAAGCTTCCCAGTAGCACCAACTCCAACCACCAGCAGCAGCACAACACCTCCACTTTCTCCAATCAGCAGAATCAGCGGCAACTCCAGCTCCAGCCGCACCGCAGCACCAGGACGAAGATGAAGCTCGGCCGCCGCCCACTAAACCACAGCTCCACGCGCCGCCACGCCCGCGCACCTCCGCGGCCGCGCAGGAGCAGCCCACGCCGCTGTACGCAGCACCATGCCTCCACTGCACTCAGCAGCACCACTACCACACAGCCTCTGCCCTGGCGCACCTGCCAGCAAGCTCACCACCAGCCGCACGCTGCCCCTCCAGAGGACTTCCCAGGACGCCCCCTTCCCGTCGGGCCCCGCCTCCGGCGACTACACTCAGTTTCCTACTCATTTAGTTGTGCAGGTAGAAGGTTCTGAGCATAATCTATATCTAGTGCGCCATGCTCCAGTAGTGTTTTAGTGAAAAGAAACCTCCACAATCACAAGGGAAGCAATAGAACAAACAACCTCAGAGAAAGAAAACACACGACCATTTCTTGAGAAGATGAACACTCACAGTAGCTGCTCTAAAGGAAGGCAAGCAATCAAGTGAAGCAAAGAAGAAGAAGAAGAAGCAGAGAAAGACTTACAAGTCAACCATGTGTACATGGGAAGAAGATCGTCATGAACTTACCAGGAAAGGGAGAGAGAAGCTTGTGGTGCTACTGCGTTCCTTTGACATTTCTTCTTTGAGGTGTATGTTAGAAGAAGACTGGGAGGAATCTGAGCTTTAAGCTTAGAGCCAAGTGTCCTTCTTGCAGGAGTGACTTGAGTGGGTCAAATTTAACAGCCTACTTCTTGCAGGAAGAAGCAATCAAGTCCATTTGTCTCGTTATATCTTGGAACGGGCATCTCAGATTGAATGCCCCACGTACTTCATGGTGACTAATTGATTCGGATTCCGGGCCATACCCTTTGGGCTGGGGTATCCAAAGTTTTCTGTTAGAGCTTTACCTACTATGTCTCTCTATTTATTTATTTTATTTTATTGCGACGAGAGCTTTACACTACTTAAGTAGCTGATTAGCAGATAGATCTTCTAAATCTCATGGCATTTATACGGTCCATACTATCTTTCGGCATAGGGTTTCATGCATGGAAAGAGCCAGTTGAGCATTCAGGTGTCAGCATAGTGTTCAACTAAAATTATGGGAGTTGGTTGATCTGATATAGGCCAGATGTGATTTCGAAAAGTTATGGGTGTTAGAGCCCCAATTTTTCCTAAGGGCACCGTGCTTCCCTCCGGCATCGACTAGCATAAGCAACGAATAATCACCCAAAGCACCATGCATGTATTCGTTTATCGTTGTGCGCAACATGCTCAGCCAGGCTCCACCATCACACTTTTAAGTCTATGCTGATGCTATACTTTGAAAAGGTTCTTTTTTTTGTACAAATTATTGGAGCAAGTGCACCAGCTAATCTAGTCTATATTTTGTTGAAGAAACCAAGTGGGTTTGTTGGTTCCAGCCATCCCGCTGATATTGATATAGTCGAATATGTTCCCTGGTTATGAAACGACAGTCTATGAGACAAATTATAGGTCACTGTCCACTGCCCTGTGTGTTAGATCTTCCCAAGATGTGCCTTTCATGATGACCATGGCACCACAAATTACCGGTTTGTCTATTACTGCCACTCAATTATTGGTATTGTTTATTGCGTGTTGCTCCCTGGCAAATTCTATTTTATTTTGCTTGTTGCTGTCCCATCAGTTACTGGATTATGAAATAATTATAGAATTATTTTTTTCTTGATTATAATTTCATCCATGTGATAACAAGCTATATGCCTTTTGGTTTTACACAATGGGGTTAAGCATCGGTCTGTATCGAATTGTTTTTTAATGTGGATTTTGCCCATTGGAAGGGTTTCCTAGGCTTCTTTTCAGAAAATTAGCTCACCGATTTTCTTGTCTCTGAATTCACTCCTCATGTTGACCGTGGAGAAGTCACTTTTCTAAGGAAAATGAAGAGAGGAAAAATCAAGAAAGTCCTTGTGGCCCCATTTTTGAGGGTAAGAACTTGTTAGTTTCTGTAGGAGAAGCAATATTCACACTAGCTCCCTTTCTAGGGCGTGGGATCATCCTTTTTCTTCTTCAAATTGATCGAGAATTACGGATGGCGACATGTAGTAGTAAAGTACAGAAATGCCAATCAAGTAAATCTATCCCATCCCATATGCTCTCTGTAGTCTAACACCAGGAATCCAGTATGTAGCCCATAAGGAATGTTTCCAGAACTTAAGTACCTATGAGATAGCATTGGCAAAAGAGATAAATAAAGAATAACGGCGGTAAAGGCTTTACTGCAGAATTTAATCTTCCTTTCCTGTTTCTACCATATAGTTCCTTTTCTTTCTTTCTTCCAAACAAAAAAGAGGGCAAAAAAGGTTAAACAAACAATGGGCAAGCCAATCTTTAGTAGTGGGCGTATCAATTCTGCTCCCACTACTTGTTTCAAAAAAAAAAATTCTGCTCCCACTTTGCTGCTGCTGCTGCTGCCGCCTCATCATCATCACCATTATTATGTTCGAAATGCGTCCTCATCCGAACGAACACCTGTTTCCATCTAAGCAAAAGTTCAAGTTCTTACATGCTGGACCGGATGTTGCGACTTTGATCGAGTTTGTGGCCTCTTGTTAGAAAGAATTCGGAGGGCCAACCAGAACCAACCGAAAGGTCTCTTCTCCTGTGTGAAGTGCTCCGTCCTGGTCAGTTGGGTTGCTCAGGAAATGAAGAATCCAACACATGTCTTGTTAGCAGTCTCTCTTTATATCGTAGGACAAGAGAAAACGAGAGCATGCATCAGTCCTCCTGTATGCTACCAGTCTACATACCACCAAGGATAGGGAAAGAGAGATCTATACCACCCAAGCCCCAAGGAGACTGGAAGGATAGAGAAATATAAGCATGGATGGATTCATGCCCACACTCTGTTCTAGCATGTCTTCATCCTGCTCTGCCAGTCGCTACCTTTGTTATCAGTTTTGCTGCTGTCTTCGGCTAGTACAAGCTATGGGCTCGGTTGTATTTTCCTTTCGTGCTTGTGCGCTGCGTTGAGTTGTAAGCTTCCTAGAGTGCTTCCTTGTATCGTTGGGCCGATGTGGTTTGGTGTATGTTTGTAATTCCTGGCCGGTTAATGGCTTTGTTAATTCAAAGCCGGGCTCTTCGCGAGCCTTCGTTCTAAAAAAAGAAATATAAGCATGGATGGATTCTCAACGCTGCAAGTACGACACGTCTGAGTGAGGTGCTCTGCTTTCTGCCCGGATTCTTCTCTTCACTCTGCTTGAGCCTTCGGTCTTGGATCAACTGATTGATGTGGGAAAGGAAGGAGGTGGGTTCCTGTTACCTGGCAGGCTGTGGTCGCTTGCCCGGCTTCCCGCCACGATAGATTTGACAATAGTTTTTCGTAGGTGGTGGCCCTTTCTAGCAATTCGTTCATGTAGGTGGTCTGATACGCAAAAATAATCACAGACATTGGGGAGTGCAGAGTCGTCAAGTGCCACTACTAGTCAAGGCAAGGAATACGCAATTTTCTCAAGCTCTTAGTCCATGCTAGAAGGACATTCTTCTGATGGAGACATTCTGTTCTTTGTCACGCATGACCCACATATATTCATGTCCATCCTTGTCGTGAAAGTGAAACGGCATGTCCAGACTCCCGCCAAGCTCCTCATGTTTATCTTGGATTTGTCAAAAAAATACGTTCAAACCGCTCGGCGGATCGATGTAGGACCGTGTTAGATGGCAAACTGTGTCCAGACACCATAGTCCGGATGCTTGCAGGAGGTTTGAGGGTCTGCCTTGGAGACGCCCTTAGCCAGCGCAACAAGTTAGGCCTCCTCCCTCTCCGCCAGAGGAAGGAGGGGCGCGTGGATTCCCTGTTTCCTGTTTCCTGGCAAGCTTGTGTTCATTTGGCTGGCTTGCCGTCACAGTAGATCTGGCAATAGTTTTTGAAGGTGGTCCTTTCTAGCAATTTATCCGCGTAGGTGGTCTGATACGCAAAATGTTCACAAAAAGATGGGCCAGTGCAGAGTGGTCAAGTGGCAGGCGAGGCATACGGCAATTTTCTCGAGCTGTGGGTCCATGCTAGAAGGACATTCTTACTCCTGATGTGCCTGATGGAGACATTCTGTTCTCTGTCACGCGCGTCCCATATATTCATACCCATCTTTGTCTTGGTTTTCGCCCGGTTTTCCATTAATTAACCGGACAACTCTCTTCTTCTTAATTAATCGATGAGGCAAATCTTTTGCCTCCGTTTTGAAAAAAAAATATCCATCCTTGTCATGAAAGTGAAACGGCACGACCAGGAATACGACCCATGCAACTAGTTGTGGGTACTCTTTGACTGACGACGCATTTTCAGGCTTGGATCAGGGCAAGATTTTGTCTGGGACCAGAAAAATAGATCATTATCAGATTAAGTGGAGGACTGAACTACAGTCAACATGCACCAGGTCCCACACCAACACTGGAACATGTTCAATGATATGATAGTACTATTATGTGACAGGCAGGGTTCGAAGTTATTTTTGTCTCACCGGTCTATGTTAATGGGCAGAACAAATGGTCCAGAATTACAAGGCCAAACCAAAGCTGCTAATAAAAGCCAAACACAATAAACTGAGGGTTTTCAGCAAGTGGTCAGCAGTCTTGGAGCAAGGAGGTAATCTCCACTGATGCCATCCGAGTGCTTCATACCAAACTTTCTAGAACCGCTTCAGCCTTGAGGAAATGGAACAAAGATTTGAGAAAGAAAAAGAGAAGGATACAAGAGGACATTGCAAATGAAGTGATTTTCCAGCCGGACCTTGCCCAAGAAAGTAGTCAGCTATCCGAGGATGAAAGGGGTTTAAGGAGAGATCTCAAGGCTAAATTGCTGGGTTTTCTAGCGCTCGACCGAATCAGATGGCGACAAAGATCCAGGGTGACCAAGATCAAAGTGGGAGATGCTAATACAAAATGGTTCCACCTCAGAGCAAACGGAAGGAGAAGAAAAAACCATATTCCCTCGCTGACTGTTGGCACCAAGACGCTAACCGATCACGAGGACAAAGCAAAGGTTCTGCTGGATCACTTTAGTAAGCTCATGAACCATTTCTTCTTCAACCAAAAGTAGCGTCAAATTGATACGGTTGGGGAAGACGGGTGAGCGCGCGGCGGCGCTGCCCCGATCTCCCTTCTCCGACCTCCCCTTCAGCAGCTGCGACCAGATCCGGGATCCCCTCGACGTCCTCTCTCGGCGGCTGCTCTTCTCCCGCGGTGGCTCCCTCCGCTATGGCTCCTCCTCCACGCCCGAAGCCGGCTTCTGCGCCACCGTCGGCGGCGGCAGCCGCGGCCTCCCCAGCCCCGTCCGCCTCCCTCTCGGCCTCCTGCGCTCCACCATGCTCGGCACCCCCGTCGTCATCGGCGCCGGCTGCTGCTCCGGCCGCGCTGGGCGCGGATACCAATGGGCAGAGGATGCTTCCTTGGCCAAGCCGATGCCCGCGACCAGGCGGCTCCCCCGCGCCGGCAACGGCCCCTGCGGCCCCGTCGGACGCCGCCCCTCCAGCCACCTCCAAGCTCGTGGTGAAGCTGCGGCCGCCGCCCGCCGTCGTCCCCGGTGGTTCGACCCCATTCGGCTTCTCCAGCAGCATTCCATCAAGTGAAGCATCCATTCTGGAACTGGAGTCCACGCCACAGTCTCTTCCGTGCGTCCACGCGATTGCCGTTGGCAACGTCGTCCCGGCGACGGCACCGGCCCTGCTCCAACAATCTGCGCCACAAATCCCGCGTCCGTCGCCGCCACACTCGCTCTCCCCCAAGCTTGCGACTGCAGATTCTTCGGCACCGCCACCCACCGCTGCTGCGCTGGCTGCGACTGCCCTTGCTTCCCGCAGGTCAGACCCGACCATTGGGGGGCGGAAGGCAACAACATCCTCGGACGTTGCGCCCACTGCTCTTGCGTCGCAGATCATTGCTGGAGGCGACCGATTCGTCCCGCCTGTGCGCCCTGGTTGGGGGAATTGGCGTGGATGCTTTCGTCGGGATGACGCACCTACCGTTGAGTGTTGTGCGGCCGCTCCGCCCGGGGATGAGCTGGGGGGCTGGCAGCTCGTCTCGAAGGGGCGTCGTTCGGCGTCTCCTCCGGCTTTTCATCGCCCTACCTTCAATGCACGGCTGCCTCCTCCGACATGGCTGAGAGATAGATGTTTCCGGTGTTTGTGTCGGGGTCATCGAGCACACTCTTGCAGGGATCCAATCCGTTGCAGGAATTGCCTCCGTTTCGGCCACATTGCTCGCTTTTGTCGTGCGAAGCAACTCGTCGACGAGGCTATGCCGCAACCATGTGTTGCTCCACCGCCTGCATCCGTCATCCAAGCTGATGTGCCATTACAACCTGTCCTTGAGCAGCAGGCTGAGCTACTTTGCGTTGAGCTTCGCGAATGCCTTGTGCGTGTTGAGAGTGTCTTGGCAAGGGCGGAGGTTGCTCTTGGTAAACTTCAGGTTGTGTCGATTGGGTCTCTACTTCCCGAGCTTCAGGTTGGCTCTGCAGATGGAGAGGAAGTCGACCTCTATGGAGGGTTCTCTCCTCGTGCTAGACCCTGCTCTATGGTGTCGACTGACGTTGGGGGTGAAGTGATTGTTGAGGATGTGGCTCCAATTCTACAGATTATGCCTGAGTTGACAGTGCTATGTGAGGAGTCCACTCCACCTCTTTCGGTGGCGATTCCGAAGGAGATGGGCTTGCTAGGGGCGTTGGCGGTGCCCATGACACCCTCACCACCGCCCTTGGAGTCTAGCCAGACAGACTTTATGGTGTGTGCAGGTTTGGATGCCTCGGTCACGCGCTTGCCTGTGACCGTTGGGCACGTGATGCCCCCAGGTGGAGATGTTGTTGGGACAAATACGTTGGCACCTTGTTCCGATGCTCTCTTTGCAAAAGAGCTTTGCAGCTTGCTCTCTAGCTTGGAGGCGGCTAGCCCTGGGTCTGGTAAAGTGGTTGCATGCATCCTGACCGAAAAGTTTAACAAAGACAAGATCAAAAAGGTGGAGAAGTCTCTCAAAAGCAAAAACAAGAAGAGTGATGCCTTAGGGAAGGCGTCTGCGGCTGCTTAATGGCTGCTCCTTGGTCTTATGGGCCGTCCTCATGGTTTAGCTTATCATCGTGGTTTTTGGGGGGTCATTTCTCTACATCCGAGGTGTTCTTTTTGGGGATTCCTTTGCGATGTAGATGCGTGTGGGCTTGGGTCTGTTGCTTGTTGGAAATGTCTGTAGGGTCGACAGTGCGATCTTGGGGGTTTAGACTTTGGGAGTAGTCCGCATGTGATTTGTTTGTATTGGTTTTCGCCCGGTTTTCCATTAATTAACCGGACAACTCTCTTCTTCTTAATTAATCGATGAGGCAAATCTTTTGCCTCCGTTTCGAAAAAAAAAGTAAGCTCATGAGGCATAGACAGGAGCGCACATGGGGCCTGGATCTGCACTTCCTCAATCTTCCATCCTTCAACCTGCAACATCTAGATAGTCTGTAACACCCCTAATATCATGCTACAGTAATCTCATGCCTAATCCCTCGCAAAAAAATAATAATATCATGCCTAATAATGCCATGTCATCATAATTAAGTTGCTAATCCTCACTTTGTTTCAAACAAACTCAAATTCGAATTGAAAATGCAAGTCAAATATTTATTTCTTCAAACAGTAAAACTAAAATGTTCACCTTATCCTATAAATTCTCTTTATCATTTTCATGTTGAAACCAGCCTCTTTTGAATTCCCAAAATGCCCATGGAAATTAATTTAGTGGTCCTGCAGCATTTAAATTGGCCTTCTCAATTTCTAAAAATGGTTAGACAACTCCTTTTGACCCCAAACTTTTTGTTCCATCTCAACATATTGTGTTAGATTTATGTGCAAAGTTTTGTTCAAAACAAAACTCATTTGGTACTAGAAGAAAATGCAAAACAGAGACTAAAGATGAAAAACTGAAAAGAGAAAAAGGAAAAAGAAAAAGAAAAGGCCCCATTATGCACTTGGGCCACAAGTGCCAAGTGCAGGCCCCTTCCACCTCAGCCCACTTCCCCCCGGTCGAGCCCCTCGTGGACAAATCGAGCGCGTCCATGGCGCGGATGCCGCACGCGCCGGCCATCCCACGCCTCCTCGTCGATGGTAAGGATGCACTCTGCCCCTAGGATTTCTTCCGCGCCCACTCCCCCTCGCAGCTTTCCCCCTCTCACCCTAGATCCGCCACTTCGCGCACACCCGACGCCACCACCGCCATGAACCTCGTCGTTGTCGCGGCCACCGAGCTCCCCGCGGGATAGATCCATGTTCGGGAGTTTCCTCGTTGTCGACTACATCGGCTGCACGCTCTGGATCAAGATGGTGCAGCCCACGCCGTCACAATCAAGCTCATCTTCTTCCTCGGACGTCTTGGATCGCCGCCGTTGAAACGTCGTCAACCAGCCTTCCCCGAGCCCGCTGACCATCCCATCGTCCTCGCTGTGAGCTTCGGCACATTCCCCGTCTCTCCCGCACTCGGTCCCTCGTCCCTAGCCACAATCGCCATTGCTACCGAAGCTCAGTTTCGTTGCCGCGCTCGCTGCCCTCACTGCAGCCCTTCTCCCGGTCATCCGAGCACGCGAGCGTGCTCAGGGCACCGTAGTGGTGCGGCCCGGCCCTTTGGTTAGCTCGGTTTAGAGCTGGCCGCTGTTCCCGAGGAGCTCCCGAAGCCACCACCGCTCATCCTCGTTGTTGTCACTCTTTCTGGCCGCCTTAGCATGCGCAGCGTGCATCCTTGCACGCGCGGCGCCGTGCTTGATTGATCCATATGCTCAGCCGCTCGTTTGGTCGCCTGTGGACAAAACCCCCGTGTCGCTGCCGCGTTTGGCCTCGCCGGAGCCTCGACGCCGACATCGCTGCAGGCCATCTCCGGCCACCCCACAACCGCCGTCTGACGCGCCTCATCGCGCCACATCTATAGCCCCCAACCGCTCGGCGAGCCATCGCCGGAGGCGAGCGCACCGGCGTTCTCTGCCTCGCCGGCGGTAAGCTGCTGACGTGGCTGACAATTAGTGCTAATGGCCCCCTAATACATACACTGGCAACCTGGGCCCGCACTCTAATTAAGCTGAACTAGTTTAATCTAAAACCCCTGTTAAACTAACATATACTGACCACGGGGCCTCACTGGTCAGTGGACCAGTCAAACCTGTTGACTGGGTAGTCCCAGTTAGTGACAGGTGGGACCCCTGGCCTCCCTTTGACTTCGTTGACCAGTCAACTAGTTAACAATTGACTAGGCTGACCCAGCCTCACTGGACCCACATGTCATACATAGTGGCTAGCCGTTGTTGTGTAAAAAAAATTATTGCACTGTTTATTTTTCAAATTAATTTAATTTCAGGATTTTCAAAAGATGTTTAAAACTTTAGAAGATCACATAAAATAATCTATAACTCGGATGAAAATAATTTATATATGAAAAATGATAAAAAAATAAGACGAATCTGAATATGCCATCCACATACCTGTCACATGCCTCTAACACCGCAAACATGAAACCTTCCTCTCCAATTCATGTGTCCGAAAAATGCTAAACACCTCATATGTTTTCCCGCTTCCTCTGTAACGTGTAGTACTACGTTAGGTCACCCCTAGCACTGCATATTGCCATGTCATGCATCATGATGCACTTGTTTGCCTTATATTTATTGTTTCTTTCCCCTCTTCTATCCGACAGACACCGAGACTGACGCTGCTGCCGAGCAAGACTACACCCCTGATGTGCAGCCACTCTCAACAGAGTCTCCAAGCAAGCAAAACCCCCTTGATCATTCCTATATTGCCCCTTCCTTCTCTCATGCTTGCATTAGATTTTGCTACTGTTGTTCATTTGTACCCATTCTGATGCATAGCCTGATTTTGTAACCTGCTATCGTTACCTACCTGCTTATCCTATATGCTTAGTGTATGTTGGTTAGTGATCCACCAGTGACCCCTCATCTTGTCCCTGTTGCCCCCGCTTTATGATCGATGACTCGACCAACATGATCAATGTCTAGAGCCTGACACATCACCTCACACCCCCTAGTTGTACGACTCTGTAGAGCTACTATCGAGTGCCGAGGGTGATACCTCGTATAGCACTTCTCGTGAGATCTCTGTAGTGCAATTAATCGGTCGTGGTATACGCAGGGTGATTCCTCCTTCACCACTCCTGATAACGACTCTGTTGTGCAACACATCAAGTGTGAACCCTCGAGGGTGATTCCTCCAAGTTCACCTTGACAGTTACATCAAGTGGAATCCATCGAGGGTGATTCCTCGGATTCCCCCTTGGTGTTATGGACACATGGTTACTTTTACTTTACCCCCAGAACCATGTTAAAGACGGATCGACCCTGAGGGGTACTCGCAAGAGTTACTGTTTCTGCAGGACTGGAGGGACAGGCGGTTGATGGCTCATGTCCACGTTAGTATTTCCCCGAAGAGGAAGGGATGATGCAGCAAAGCTATGGTAGGTATTTCCCTCAGTGATGAAACCAGGGTTATTGAACCAGTAGGAGAACCAAGCAACACTATGTAAACGGTACCTGCACACAAAGAACAAATACTTGCAACCCGACACGTAAGAGGGGTTGTCAATCCCTCTCGGGTAAAAGATAGATTGCTGAACAGGTGACCCTGTTCAAGAATTCATCCGATTAGCCTGACACATCACCTGTCTAGAGCCTGACACATCACGTGTTCACGTATGTCTTGATTAATTGTAGCAATGTATTTTTGGGTTTGTGGAATAATAGATCTAAAAGCAAAAACAAATAAAAATATATCTCAAAGGCAAAGATGATAAAGAATAGACCTAGGGGCCGTAGATTTCACTAGTGGCTTCTTGATACGTCTCCAACGTATCTACTTTTCCAAACACTTTTGCCCTTGTTTTGGACTCTAACTTGCATGATTTGAATGGAACTAACCCGGACTGACGCTGTTTTCAACTGAATTTCCATGGTGTTATTTTTGTGCAGAAATATAAGTTCTCGGAATGACCTGAAAATCCACGGAGACACGTTTTGGAATAAATAAAAAATACTAGCGAAAGAATCAGCATTAGGGGGCCCACACCCTGTCCACGAGGGTGCAGGCCCCCCCTGGGGGACGCCCCTGCCTCGTGCCCCCCTGGGACTCCACCGACCTCAACTCCAACTCTATATATTCACGTTCGAGGAGAAGAAAATCAGGGAGAAGGATTAATCGCGTTTTACGATACGGAGCCACCGCCAAGCCCTAATCTTCCTCGGGATGGCTGACCTGGAGTCCGTTCGGGGCTCCGGAGAGGGGAATCCGTCGCCACCATCATCATCGACCTTCCTCCATCACCAATTTCATGATGCTCACCGCCGTGCGTGAGTAATTCCATCGTAGGCTTGCTGGACGGTGATGGGTTGGATGAGATTTACCATGTAATCGAGTTAGTTTTGTTAGGGTTTGATCCCTAGTATCCATTATGTTCTAAGATTGATGTTGCTACGACTTTGCTATGCTTAATGCTTGTCACTAGGGCTCGAGTGCCATGATTTCAGATCTGAACCTATTATGTTTTCATGAATATATGTGAGTTCTTGATCCTATCTTGCAAGTCAATAGTCACCTACTACGTGTTATGATCCGGCAACCCCGAAGTGACAATAATCGGGTTCACTCTTGGTGATGACTGTAGTTTGAGGAGTTCATGTATTCACTAAGTGTTAATGCTTTGGTCTGGTACTCTATTAAAAGGAGGCCTTAATATACCTTAGTTTCCAATAGGACCCCGCTGTCACGGGAGGGTAGGCCAAAAGATGTCATGCAAGTTCTTTTCCATAAGCACGTATGACTATATTCAGAATACATGCCTACATTATATTGATGAACTGGAGCTAGTTCTGTGTCACCCTATGTTATAACTATTGCATGAGGAATCGCATCCGACATAATTATCCATCATTGATCCATTGTCTACAAGCTTTTCACATATTGATCTTTGCTTAGTTACTTTTCCGTTGCCACTGTTACGATTGCTACAAAAACTACTACTGTTACTTTTGCCACCGTTACCATTACTTCCATACTACTTTGCTACTAAATATTTTGCTGCAGATATTAAGTCTTTCAGGTGTGGTTGAATTGACAACTCAACTGCTAATACTTGAGAATATTCTTTGGCTCCCCTTGTGTCGAATCAATAAAGTTGGGTTGAATACTCTACCCTCGAAAACTGTTGCGATCCCCTATACTTGTGGGTTATCAAGACTATTTTCTGGCGCCGTTGCCGAGGAGCATAGCTCTATTCTTTGAGTCACTTGGGATTTATATCTGTTGATCACTATGAGGAACTTGAAAGATGAAAGAATCAAGATTTTTCCCTCAACTACGAGGGGAGGTAAGGAACTGCCATCTAGCTCTGCACTTGATTCACCTTCTGTTTTGAGTAAACTTGCGACACCTACTCCTGCTATTTATTCTGATATGTCGCATGTTATTGATGATGCCACTTCTGCTATGCATGATGCTTATGATGAAACTACTTCTATCCTTGATAATATTGTGCCATTAGATAAATTTCTTGATGAACAACTTGCTAGGGTTAGAGAAAATGAAGTTATTGAAACAGATAATATTGATGAAAATGATGATGAAGATTCTCCCCTAGATATTAATTGCCTGATGTGCTGGAGGGTTATGTTATGGATGAAGAAACTGCTAGAGACCTTTTTGCTTGCAAAGATAGATATGATCTTAAGAAACTGTTAGCTAAGCTGAAAGAAAAGTCTTTGAATGCTAGAATGAAATATGAACCTGCTTTTGCTACTTCACCTATCTGTATTTCTGATAAGGATTATGATTTCTCTGTCGATCCTGAGTTAATTACTTTGGTTGAATCTGATCCTTTTTATGGCTATGAATCAGAAACTTTTGTGGCACATCTTACTAAATTGAATGATATAGCCACCCTATTCACCCATGAGGAAAAAATTCGTTACTACTATATCCTTAAGTTATTTCTGTTCTCATTAAAGGGTGATGCTAAAACATGGTTTAATTCTCTTGCTCCTGGTTGTGTGCGTAGTCCCCAGGATATGATTTATTACTTTTCTGCTAAATATTTCCCTGCTCATAAGAAACAAGCTGCCTTAAGGGAAATATATAATTTTGTGCAAATTGAAGAAGAGAGTCTCCCACAAGCTTGGGGGAGGCTTCTTCGATTACTTAATGCTTTGCCTGATCATCCTCTCAAGAAAAATGAAATACTTGATATCTTTTATAATGGACTAACCGATGCTTCCAGAGACCACCTGGATAGTTGTGCTGGTTGTATTTTCAGGGAAAGAACTATTGAGCAAGATGAATTGCTATTGAATAATATATTGAGTAATGATAATGATTGGACACTTCCTGAACCAACTTCTAAGCTAACTCCGAAGAAAAGGGGTATTCTATTTCTCAGTCCCGATATGCAAGAGGCAAATGAATCTATGAAAGAAAAGGGTATTAAAGCTAAAGATGTTAAGAATTTACCACCTATTGAAGAAATACATGGTCTTTATAACCCGACACAGGTAGTAAAGGTAAATTCTCTCTATAGATTTGATGCAGGTGATATTCCTTGTAATAAGTCTGCTAGCCAATGCTTGGATGCGTTTGATAATTTTATTGTTAAACAAGAAAACTTCAATGCTTATGTTGGTAGACAATTGAAACATAATGCTTATATGATTGAACACTTCAGTGATTATATGTCTAGAGTTAAAGGTACCTTAAACTTATTAGTAAACATGCTTCTATGGTTACCACTTAAGTAGAACAAGTGCTTAAAGCACAAGATGATTTGCTCAATGAATTAAATAATAAGAAAAATGATAATGCTGTTAGAGTTGTGACTAGAGGGGGTAAAATGACTCAGGAACCTTTGTATCCTCAGGGCCACCCTAAGAGAGTTGAGCAAGATTCTCAGAGAACTAATTTTGATGCACCTAGTCCTTCTAAGAAGAAGAAAAAGAAAAAAAATGATAGGATTTTGCATGCTTCTAGTGAACCCGTTGTTGACACACATGAGAATCCCAATGATATTTCTATTTCTGATGCTGAAACACAATCTGGTAATGAACATGAATCTACTGATAATGTTGATGATGATGTTCATATTGATGCTCAACCTACACAACAAAAAAAAGACACATCCGTGACATTTTGGGCCGAACGGATTTTTTTTCTGTCATACATATGACACTTCTATGATGATAATTGTGACAAAACCCGGTATCATCATATATGTGGTGGGCTCCTACTTCTATGACAAAAAATCATGACAGAAAATGGGCTTTTCATCCTGGGCAGGCCGGAGATGCAGCTGCATGACATTCTTTGGGCCGTTCATGACTGAAAAAACCGTGGTAGAAGCGAGGGCGTGGAAAATTTCGGGGAGTTCCCGGTTACGGTGGGAGATCGGGGGCCGAGCGATGCGCGTTTCTCTCGTACACGTACGTGCGTGTGTGCGAGGCATTGGCTCTAACTGAACCTGAGCGAGGCGTTGGGCTCTAACTGAACCCGAGCGATTGCACTGCAGGCTACGCGTTTCTGAACCCGAGCGATCGATCGATGGCTGTTAACTGAACCCGATCGAGCGATTCCTTCGCTACTGCTGCTAACTGAAGCCGATCGATGCTGCCTCTGGATGAACAGTGAGTG
>NC_041392.1:91805883-91828775 GCF_002162155.2 Triticum dicoccoides | reverse complement strand
AACAGGACCCCATGGTGTTGCCTCTGGATGAACAGGACCCCGATCGATCGAGCCGGTTGGGGCTGGATGAACAGGACCCCGTGGAGGGCTGGATGAACAGGACCACCCTGTGGAGGGCAGGATGAACAGTAGACGGTGGAGGGCATGATGAATAGTAGCCCATGGAGGGGTGGTTGAACAGGAGCCCGTGGAGAGGGCTGGTTGAACAGTAGCCGGTGGAGTAGCACGCGGTGGAGGCTGGATGAACAGGAGCCCGTGGATGAACAGTCGCAGGTGGAGGCTGGAGGAGGTCGACGGTAGATGAACAGTAGCTCGTGGAGGCTGGAGGGGGTCGACGGTGGAGATGAATAGTATCTCGTGGAGTCCCGTTTTGCGGTACGCCACACCCCTCCCGATGAACAGGACCCCCGTTTCGACCGTAGCGCTCCAACACAAGTCCGTTTCGTCCATTTTGTGGTACGCCACACCCCTCCCAATCAACAGGACCCCCGTTTCTACCGTAGGAGGTCCGTTTCCTCCGTTTTGCGGTACGCCAGACCCCTCCCGACCAATAGGACCCCGTTCCGAACATAGGAGGTCCGTTTCCTCCGTTGTGTGGTACGCCAGGCCTCGTTTCCATCGCCTGTTCCGTGCAAGCCCTCCCGATGAACATGACCACGCATTCCGTTCCGACCCAGCCGGTTAGCTCCCACGCGTTCCGTTGCCTCCCGATGAACACGACACATTCTGTTGCCTCCCCATGAACACGACGCATTCCGTTGCCTCGCCATGAACATGACGACGACGATGTTTCTCCGTTCCGACCCAGCCATGTCAACGAGCCCTCGCCGTACGTATGCGCGAGTAGGCGTTCGAGACCCCGCCCATATGTACACATACGTGGCCGTATTTTCTTTCTTGCACCCTGGCCGCCTCTACTATGACGCGTGTGCGCCTCTACATCCACCAGTATATATGTACGTACATGTTCGCGACCAGAATGACAACGCTATGTACGCTTCGACTAGGTGGGTTCCGACTGTCAGGCACTTCCTTGCGTGCGAAGATGTAGCTGGTGGGTCCCAGCAGTCAGGGGGCGAAATACAATGGCCCGTTCGGTGGGTCCCCGCTGTCAGGTGGAGGAATAATTATTTTGCACGTAATAAGGAGGCACTTCCTTGCTGCGGCCGTGGACCCAGCTGTCAGCCTCTCCATGTACAGTCCACGTCCGATGGAAGCCGTTCCTTGACCACGTTGACCACGCCGCGCCGAGAGCACCAGGACGGTGGACGACGGCAAGGCCTAGGAAGGGGACGACGCGGAGTCGGGGAAGACGCGGTAGTGGATGCCCACGCGTAGAGGAGTACGAGGGCACTGGTTCGCTGCGGTGTGAGGCTGCCGTCGCCGTAGAGTAACAGGGGGTGTGGGTGAGTAGAGGGATGGCCTGGCCAGCGGTGGGAGTAGTAGGGTGCGGTGAGGCCTCCGCCGCATCGCAGCCGACCACGGGAGGCAGGAGCACGAGGCACGACCGGCGCTGGTTTGGGCGGCTGGAGCAAGAAGACCAGAGGTTGAAGAAGCACTACTGCCGTTGGATGGACATCGTACGCTCACTGGAGCTAGAATCGTGCATATTGACTAAGTTGACAAAGCCCTCCGTCCCCGTCAACTTAGTAGGCCCACAAGTCAGCCTGCCACTATACTGGGTAACAGCTAACAGGGGGAGTATTCATTTTTTTGTGCGTAATAAGGAGACACTTCCTTGCGTGCGAAGATATAGCTGGTGGGTCTGAGCTGTCAGCGGCGGTAACGTTTTTTTCGCGAAATATAGAGGCCCTTTCGTTGGGTCCCTGATGTCAGGTGGAGGAATAATTATTTTGCGCGTAATAAGGAGGCATTTCCTTGCGTGCGGCCGTGGACCCAGCTGTCAGCCTCTCCATGTACAGTCCACTTTAGATGCATGTCGGTCGTTGACCACGTTGACCAGGCCGCGCCGAAAGCACCAGGGCGGTGGATGACGGCGATTCCTAGGAAGGGAACGACACGGAGGCAGGGAAGACTCGGCAGTTGTTTCCCACGCGGAGGGGAGTACGACTGTACGAGGGTTTATTGGTTCGTCTGCCGTCGCCGAAGAATAACAGTAGGTGTGGCCGAGTAGAGGGATGGCTAGGCCAGCGATGGGAGTACGGTGGGGCGGTGAGGCCTGCACGGCAGCACAGCCGGCCGCAGGGAGGAGGGAGCAGGCAATCCCGCCGGCGCTTGTTTGAGCAGCTGGAGCAGGAAGAGCAGAGATTGAAGAATCAAGACGGCCGTTGGATGGACATCCAACAGTCACTGCTTGTGCGTCAACCTTTTTTTTAGGAAAGCTTCAAATCTGTGGAAAACAGCATACAGCCCATCTGCCATTATTTCTGATAATTTTCAGCCCATTTGCTAATTCTTAAGGTTTTTTTGGAGCCCATATTCTTTTTGTTAGCATTAAAGCCCAAATTGTGGCCACAGTTAAAAAATTATACGAAATTTTGCATATTTCGGTGCGGTCCGAACTGTTTTTAATCCCGAAATTTCGACTCACATTCCAACTGATTTTAAAAATAAATGTATATCAATATAAAATCCAACAAATTCTCCACGCATAAAAATTAATGTAATTTAAAATCTTGAAATGAAAAAAAAGATATTTGAAACTAATTGCCGGTTTGATGTGTTTTAAAAATGTACAGCCCATTTCTCATTACTGATGGGCCATTTTCTCGGCCAGCCGAATGAAAGCTCTCCTCGTGTTGAAAGATTTGAAGCCCAATAGGCCTAACAAAGCAACTTGGCAAATCACAAAAAAACTGGGCTGTGGACGTGGACCCAGCTGTCAGCCTCTCCACGTATGGTACTCTTCTGATGGAAGTCGTTCCTTGACCACGTTGACCACGCCGCACGGAGAGCACCACGGCGGTGGATGACGGCGAGGCCTAGGAAGGGGACGACGCGGAGCCGGGGAAGATGCGGCAGTGGAAGCCCGCGCGGAGAGGAGTACGAGGGTTCACTAGTTCGGCTGCGGTGTGAGGCTGCCGTCGCCGCAGGGCCTGGCCAGCGGTGGGAATAGTAGGGGGCGGTGAGGCCTCCGCGGCAGCACAGCCGACCACGGTAGGCAGGAGCATGCGGCACGATCGGCGCTGCTTTGGGCGGCTGGAGCAAGAAGACCAGAGGTTGAAGAAGCACTATGGCCGTTGGATGGACATCGTACGGTCACTGGAGCTAGAATCGTTCATATTGACTAAGTTGACAAAGCCCTCCGTCCCCATCAACTTTGTTGGCCCACAAGTCATCCTCCCACTATGGTGGGTCCCAACTAGCAGGGGGTATTCATTTTTTGTGTGCGTAATAAGGAGGCACTTCTTTGCGTGCGAAGATATAGCTGGTGGGTCCGACATGTCAGCGGGGGGAAGGTTTTTTTGTGAAATACAGAGGCCCTTCCAGTGGGTCCCAGCTGTTAGGTGGAGGAATCATTATTTTGCGCGTATAGTCCACGGCCGATGGATGTCGTTCGTTGACCAAGTTGACCAGGCCGCGCCGAGAGCACC
Organism: Triticum dicoccoides; assembly: GCF_002162155.2. Lineage (NCBI taxonomy): Eukaryota > Viridiplantae > Streptophyta > Magnoliopsida > Poales > Poaceae > Triticum > Triticum dicoccoides. Next base: position 91,825,221 of record NC_041392.1, on the reverse strand, counting down.
ATGGCGGTGGACAACGGCGAGGCCTAGGAAGGGAACGACACGGAGCCGGGGAAGACTCAGCAATGGTTGCCCACGCGGTGGGGAGTACGAGGGTTTACTGGTCCGGCTGCCGTCGCCGGAAAATAACAGGAGGTGTGGGTGAGTAGAGGAATGGCCTGGCCAGCAATGAAGTAGGGTGGGGCGGTGTGGCCTGTACGGCAGCACAGCCGGCCACGGGAGGCGGGAGCAGGCAGTCCCACCGGAGCTGGTTTGGGCGGCTGGAGCAAGAAGATCAGATATTGAAGAAGCAGCACGTCCGTTGGATTGACATCCAATGGTCATTGCTGCTAGAATTGTTTGTGGACTAAGTTGACAAAGCCAAAGTACACGTCAACCTAGTAGACCCACAAGTCAGCCTCCAAATCTGTCCCAAATAGCATACAGCCCGAAATTTCTAGCCAGATTCAAATTAATTTTAAATCTAAATATACCTTAATTTAAATTCAATGAAATTTTACCCACACAGAAACAATGAAATTTAAAATATGAATATCCGAAAGAAAACAATATTTTGGAACTAATTGTCTGTTTGCTGTATTTTTTCATTTTACAGCCCATTTATTATTACTTATAGCCCATTTTCTGGGCAAAATGCATCCCTCCTCATCTTGAAAGATTTCCGGCCCAGCAGGGCGTAGAAAAGCAAGTAGGCCTGCGTTGATTATTCTACAAAAAACAAAATAGCTGGCTAGCAATTTCCAGAAAGGAAAAAAATAAACTGGGCTGGTCATGTGCTAAACATATGAAATAAAAGCCTGGGCTAGACGGGCCACGGGTCCTGGACAACCTAGTTGATACCCTTCTCCGTCCCGAAAAAACAAAATTACTGCGGGCGCTGCTGGGTCCCTACTGTCATCCTCACCATGTACAATCATCTCCTTATTCCTCTCGGTTGTTGACCATGTTGACAACACCGGAGGGCGGCGCCGCGGCGAGCGAACCAAGGCGGAGGACGATGGTGAGGCCTCGGACGGGAACGAACAGGAGCCGGGGGAGATCACAGCCAGCCGTGGGAGGCGGGAGCAGGCGGTCCCGCCGGCGCTGGTTTGGCTTTGGCGGCTTGAGGAAGAAGAGACTGAAGAAACGCGACAGACGTTGAATGTCAATCCAACGGTCAAGGTTGGCACAATCGTTTTGTTGACTAAGCAGACACCAAGTAGCATACTTTTTTATATATAGGAAGAAAACTGCGAGGAAAATGCGTTCGTCTGCCATCCTCCTCACAGGGAACGTTCGCCACATAAGTGACTAGCACCCTTGGTTTTCAACCGAGAGGTCTTGGGTTCGAGTCCCAGGAACTCTCAATTTTGTCCTCCTTCCTTCCTCGCAAAAAAGGGAAAGAAAATCAAAGACTTGGGAAGGCGTACAGAACAAGCTAGTGTACCAGTAATGAGACATTGCCGAGTTTTAGAAAAAAGAAAGACATGCTCCTGTAGCTGGTTCGAATCCAAACCTAGACTATGACTATATATGGTGCTATGCTACTTTACAAGTAATGAAACTGACATATCCAACGTTCGCTTCTCCTCTTCTCTACTTACTCTGCCTAGCATCAGAAGCTCTGGTCGCAGCAACCATGTCCGCTGGCTACTCGTCCACCTGCTCTTCAGCAGGCAACAACCAGATATGCGCCAAGTCGCAACCCGTACCATCGCCCGTGGGTCTCATCACACCCTCGCCGGCACGTGCACCGCAGCCGATTGCTCATCGCAACCCGCTGCCGTTGGTGTGGTGCCACTGCTGCAAATCACGCAGAGTCATCCGTCGCGTCTCAACCACAATCCGCAACCCTGGCCGAGTCTTCTACAAATGCCCAAATCATGGGGTAATAATATGTTTAAGTGTTGTTCTGTTGCTTTCAGTTGCTGATTTTTTTAATAGTTTGATTGATGATCTACCAATTTGATTCGTGCAGAAAAGGGAAGATTCGTGTGATTTGTCTTTCTGGGAAGTTGCTGATGTGGGGGAATGCAACTACGCTGATTATTTGGTTAGCCGAGGAATCCCAATACCAGCAGGTTGGGGTGTTGGACAAGTAACTGAAGGAACGACAAAAGAGGAAGATGCAGAGCAGAAGCTTAAAGATGCAGTTCCTCTGATCATGGCCAAGCAACAGCTGCTGTACGGCCTTGACAACAATGAGGAGATGAAAGAGCTTGTGAAGATAATGGGCAAAATCGATGTGCTCTGTAGGATGATTGTCTCTTTATTTGCAGTGTATGTAGCACTCGTGATGTATTCAGTGGCTACGACATGAGCACTTTGCTGAAACTAGTAATGAATGAAACCTGTGTAGCAAGCTGGGCGTAGTGTTGTGAACATCTAATGATTTCTATTAACGGAAATCAGGGGGTATCCCCTTTTGCTCATATAAATAAATAAACAGCAGAGGCCCTGTCGGGTCAGCTTTGTTCTCATTCGAAGACGTCGAGCAAATTGCAGTCCAACAACAAACTATGTCATCAAATTCAAGTTTCACAACCAAATATGAGTACAACTAAACAACAATATCATCATGTTTTATTTGTCATACAATCACCAAACACAAATCAGCATACATAAGAAGTGATGTTCTCACAGCAAAATACTAAACAACATGTTCATCAGGTTTCAGTTGTCATAGCAAACACAATTTCACATAGTAGATAAAAAACGTCTTCTGATAGGCAAGTACGACAAAAGCAATGTAATCATCATCCACAGCAGCAGCGTCAACATCTTCGCCATGTGTATCAGTCTGAATCATAATTCCCCACGGTGTCATCTTCTTCTTCGTCCTCAACGTCCTCGAACATTGGCTTCTTCTTGATCAACTCTTGTATGTCCACAACACGACAGGCAATATTTTCGCCGGCGTCATTGACGTGATGGTTCTCAAAGATATTAGGAACATCTGTGTTATCTTGTACATCAGGATCAGTGTAAGCATCATCTTGTTGTGCAACTTCATTAAACGAATTCCTCTGCTCAAACCTTTGCAATACTCTCCAGTCATCGCTACGTGCAAATGTGTCTTCCAAGAAAAATATCTGTGTTGCTTGATTTGCCAAAATAAAAAGGCTCGTTGGTATGGTACGCCGCCTTGACATTGATGGATTGGAAATAATCATCACCTCTGGGTTTTGCGATCCTGGAAAACAGGTTATACCAACGATAGCACAACAGAACCACACACCGATGATCCTCAAAACTGGAGATATACTGCAACTGAATAATGTCTGTTATGTTAGCATACATTTCAGTTGTCTCTTTGTCATACGTATCCATGCTCATGATGTCACTGTTTTGTGTCTTCCTGCCTTCGTCTCGTGGAAGGGTGTTGTAGCGCACATCTCCAACAACACAAGATTCATAATGTCTTACCCAAGTATCAGGACCCATTGCTAGTGAGTAAAGGGCATCATCAACCGCCTGCCCATCCTCCCGCATCTTCTTAACCTATGGTTAGAAAATAGACAAGCTGATCATCTTATGTACTCAATATATTAAAAAAACTGACAGTGTACTTCAAAATCTTACATGGTTCTTGGACCATTTCGCAAATCCTGCCATAACCAGTCTGTCAATGTTTCTTGGATTTTGCAGCAGTAAGTCCTCTTTGTAGATGCTGCACAACATAGTGATCGCGTCAAACATCTAAATATATAAGAATGTGCTGCAAGTTTAGTAGATTACGATGTATAAGCTGCATTACTACACTTACTTGATATAAGGTAGTATCTCAGGACAGTTATTCAACACATACCAAACCATTTTGTCCAAATCTTTAGGTTTGTCCTCTTGTCGACTCTTCCCTGTAACTCAAACAGAATAATCGAAAACATTGAGCCCGGATTGTCTTCACCCACCTCTTTGCTAAGCTGATCAGCTGTTTCAATGTATTTTGAGCAGAATATCAACGCTTCTGTAGCAATGTAGGCCTCTGCAATGGAACCCTCGGGTCTAGCTTTGTTCCTAACATAGCCCTTGAAAGTGCCTAGCCTCCTTTAAATAGGGTACATCCAGCCATACTGTACTGGACCTCTAAATAGTGCCTCATCAGGTAGATGAACAGCCAAATGCACCATCACATCAAAGAAGGCTGGAGGGTATATCTTCTCAAGGTCGCATAGGATAGTTGGTATCTTGTCTCTAAGACGCTCCAAAGCATCTATCCTGATATTCCTACTGCAGAGTTCCCTGAAGAATTGTCGCAACTCTGCAACTGCTCTGTATAAGTCAGGGCGACCCAATCCTCTAAGGATAACAGGTAAAACCCTTTGAAGTAGGACGTGGCAGTCATGAGTTTTCAACCCTTGTACCTTGTTCCATCTGCACTGACTCTCCTTTCAGGGTTGGAAGCAAATCCATGTGGGAATCTCACACGTGAAAGGACCTCGCACAATTCTTTCCTTTTTACCTTGTCCAAGACATACACAGCTGGTGCCATATCCCGTGGTTTACCTTCATCTTGCACCTGCAAATCCTTTTTGATAACCAGGTGTGTCAAATCAATCCTAGATTTTAAGGTATCTTTCGTCTTGCCTTCAATATTAAGAAGTGTGCCGATAATGCTGTCACATATATTTTTCTCGATGTGCATCACATCAAGATTATGCCTCAGATCCAAATCTTTCCAATACTCCAAGTCCCACAAAGTGGACCTGTGGGTAAACAATAATCTCTATTCTACCCTGCCATGCTTCCTTTTCCCGCTACCATTACCAGGATGGTTTCCTGGTGTAATATGCCTGACCTTCTCTAATTCCACTTGCAACTCATCGGCGGTGAGCCTCTTTGGCGCATCACGGTTTTCATGCTTTGCATTGAACACATGTCTTCGGTATTTTCTAGGATGTGGCTTGTCCTTGGCAAGGAAACGGCGGTGTCCAATGTAACAGATCTTGCTAAGTATTGCGTATGACAGCGGATTCCTGTCACAGCGAACACATGCATTATAACCATGTGTCGTTCACCCTGACATAGTGCCCAAAGCCGGATAATCATGGATGCACCAAATTATAACAGCACACAGAAAGAAATCAGCTGGTGGGCTACTATATAGGTCTCGAGTGAGAACACCCTTCCATAGCTGTTGAAGTTCCTCCACAAGAGGCTCCATGAACAAATCAAAATCCTTTCCAGGACTTTTTGGACCTGGGATGAGCAAGGCCATCATGTAGTTTGATTCTTTGGTGCAGACATTTGGAGGCATGTTGTAAGGGATAGCAAGCACTGGCCACATGCTATATGTGGCACTCTGGTGGCCAAATGGGTTAAATCCATCTGAAGCTAAGCCAAGTCTAATGTTTCTCGGGTCAGTAGCAAACTCTTTGTGTTTATCATTGAAGCTTTTCCACTCACTACCATGAGATGGATGGCTCATTACATTCTGATCTCTGTACTCCTGGTTCCTAGAATGCCACAGTACATCCTATCTTGTTTCAGCATCATGAAACAACCTCTGCAATCTTAGTGTAATTGGAAAATGTCTCAGAACATTATGAGGAATCCTCTTCATAGCATTGCCATCTTTCCATCTTGATGATTTGCATTTCGGGCATTCACTTAAGTTGGCATAATCCTTTCGGAACAGAACACAAATATTCTTACAAACATGGATCATATCATATTCAATTCCAAACTGCACGAAGGAAATTCTTCATTTTACTGTAGGTGTGTGGCAGCTCAAACGCATCTGGGAAAGATTCGTAGAAAGAAGCCAACATCGCATCGAATGATTTGTTGGTCATTCGCTCAGATGTCTTCACCTGAAGAAAGGTGACCATAGCTGAGAATACTGACAGCTTATTTCTTGGGGCGACAGCAACGTTGCATTGTTCCAACATGCGGGCCCACCGTTTTTCTTCTGCAGGTGAAAGTTCACGGAATGCACGAGCATTTTGTAGCATTGTTTCAATGTTAGTGAAACTCACTGGCTCCGCCACCACCACCTCCTCCTCCGCTTCCACCTGAGCATCAGGCAGATCAAGATGGTGATCTGCTGCTTCCACGTAGTCAATAACATTGACGTTCACAGCTTCACCATGATGAACCCACCTAGTATATGTGACCGACATCCCATACAAGTGTAGATGATTTTGCACAGTTGACTGGGGTCTTGTAACTGAATTCATACAACTGCTACACGGGCAGAGCACATCTGATTTCGAACCACCGTACTCAGCTCTGATAAAGTCCATGAAGTTTTCAACCCCCTCGACATATGCAGCGGAGAATCTTCGAGCAGAAGTTATCCAAGTCCTGTCCATCTGTGAGACATACAAATAGTTCTTCTACTAGATATTACAGGAAAAACATATATGCTTTTTTATGAAGTCTAGAAAAAAATACCTAGGTAGATGTCTAAAGCTATGGCAAGATATTTGGACGAGCAGATCTGAGTAACAAAATATATGTAAATCTAATTCAGTAAACAGATTTGAGTGCCAAATTATGGCAGGTTGTTTCAGCAGTCAATGAGGCTGAGCACACAGCCATCAAACTATCGAAGGCCATCATAACAACAAAGATTGAGTATAAAACGGTGTAGAGCTATTTCAGCTAACAGATTGGCTACTAGACCATGGCAATCTATGTCACAATAAATATATGGCAGGATATTTTAGCAACTAATCGGCCTTGACATGCCATCTCAGCTAAGCACATTGAGTGCAGAACAGGGCAAGGAAGCTTCTTAAGCAGAGCATATTGAAAGTAAACTACTTCAACAAACAGTGATATTAACAGCGTCTATCAACTAACATTCAGCGCTACACCGACATGAATGGGGCCTCAGTCTAGAATGCGCGTACCGTGGGAGAAGCTGACCGCCGTGCGTCTTCACACGAACGTCACCAGCGGTGGCGGTGCTGACCGCCGTGCGCCTCCACAAGAACGTAGCCAGAGGTGGCGGCGCGGCTAGAGGATGGCAGTCTACGAGAGAGTACTGTGGGAGCGAGAGGATCGCCGAACCGCGGCGCTGACGTATCGGCGCGGCGGGGAGGGCGGCTTTGGCGGAGCGAATGGAGTGGAGGGGGACAGGGGGGAGGGGGGTTTGGGGAATATTATTGGCTAGTTGGCCGAAGGGCGGTTGAATCGGATTTGGGGGGAATTTTTGGGTGTGTGTGGGGGGGAGGATTTTCGCCCGGTGGGCGGAGGGAGTTTGGTGCATGGTCGGTTTCTCCAAATGCAGTCCCACGTGTCAGTGAAGAGGCAAGCCGAAGCACATTCCGTTTGCGTGAGCCGTGTGCAGGACCGAACGTGTGTGGGGTGCAATGCGACCACGACAGGAGTGTTGTGAGTGTACCACATTTTTCCTTTTAAACTAGGTGCTTCACCCCCTCAAAAAAAATCTGTTGCTTCGCGCGATCCATCGATACTACTACTAGTAATCCGGTAATCCCAACTAAAATGGCGCGGCTGGGTCTTTTCCCGTGCGATATGCTGGGAGGTTGGCTTAGTTGGTTTTTTTAGGATGAGTAATGCTACACCTACGTAATCCCAGTTACGTAATTAACGTAATGTGAAATGTGTGAGCTTTTGATTGTAGATTGGGGGGAGGGAGGGGCCCACCACCATGAAAATCAGGGGAGGAGAGAGAGAGGCAATTTACGTTAACCCTTTCGTAGGTTCCCGTAGATGTAGAAAGATGTGTCCGATCCTGCAATATAGGCCGTCCGATCTATATCTAACGGATAGGAAGGAAACTATGACAATTTACCCGCACTCCTCTCCACATTTGCAGATAAGGCTTTCCCTCCTTCATCCTTTTCTCCCACAAGATCTTGATCTTCCGTGCAACGCACGTGCATCTTGCTAGTACTCCTACAATATGTATATTATTGTGAAAGTTCATATACACCGGCCGAGATTAATGCAAACACGGCGGATTTTCATTACATTTCAAACTTTTATAGGACAAAAAAATAAAAGAAACCCGACACCAAACCTATTCTACGGCGGCGACCGACGTCCTCCATCTGTGATCCCCATATACGGGGGCGGGGTTCAAGACCCGTGAAGTGAAGGTGCGGTCTCCGGCGAGGAAAAGTAGAACACGGGAGATGGACCGGCCAGTTGGCACATCATGCCCTGCCGCCTCCCATGCCCTACTCATCCTCGGAGGAGTCCCTGACCTCGGCGGTGCCGGACGTTGGACGGCGGCAAGTAGGACGCGTGGCTGACGGTGCTCCCGTCGTCGGCCGCCAGCGTGGCCACCGCTTGTGCGGCGACTTGAGCGAGAGCGGCAACCTCGAGCTCCATCCCTGAAGACAAGCTCTCCTGGAGAGCGTTCGCGCTTGCGGTCATGGCGGATGTGGTTCCAGGTAGGAGGACGATGCGCTATGGTGTGGAGGTTAGCTGGGCGTTGCCGCTTTAAGTAGCGCATTCCGGTGAGGCCAAGCGTCCAGGTGCGTCATTAAGTCGCCGGAGTTGGTTCCGCGGGCACCGAGCCTCTTAATGACGACATACGAACGGATGAGATGAATGCGGGTAGCTGGCGCCGGCTAGGAACGCACCGCGCGGCGACGTGAGGGACGAGGGTTTTGGTGTGCCAGGGTAGTCAACTGTGGTCGTGGCAACGTTGGAGATGCCCTTTGCTCACATGCGATCCCCACATGTCATTGAAAAAGCAAGACGACCCGACATGGTCTCAGGTCCAGAGGATGCAGTTGGCCATGCTACACCACTCCGCGGACGCATCGCGGCACCCCGTGCATCCTCGACGAGCCGGGTGTTGGGGTGTGTTTGGATTGTGGCCAAAGTGCACCTTGCCAAAATTTTGGTCATGACCAAAAGATTGGTCTTTGTTTGGATGGTTGCCATTTTTTTGGCATGCCAATGAACTCTAGCCAACTCTAGTTCATTTTTCTTGTCAATGTCGGCCAAATCATGGGCAACCAATACCTCAACCAAAATTTTGGTCATGACCCAAAGATTGGTCTTTGTTTGGATGGTTGCCATTTCTTTGGCATGCCAATGAACTCTAGCCAACTCAAGTTCATTTTTCTTGCCAATGTCGGCCAAATCATGGGTAACCAATACCTCAACCAAAATTTTGGCTACCCAATGCTTTGATGGGGCAACCTTGGGCACAAACTAAACATATCGTTGGTCGTGCCACAGCACTAACGCCACCCTCGGCAAACTGAAACTGACCGTGTCTAGCGATGATATGAGCGTGTCGCTCACCGCGGTCGCCGTGTCCAGAGGCGGTGCTGGAGCTGCGCCCCGTTGTTGGCCCTAACGACCAACATGAACGGTTGTCAGTGGCGAGGAGGTCGTGGGCCAGCTCCTCCATTGGACTAGTCTGCGCTACTCGTCCCGACGGGTGTGCCCCACATGTTTGTTTCCCTGTTTTCCCGGCCATATTCGAGCGTCAGTGCTCCGCGTTGCGCATTAGGCCTTTCACTATGTAGGACAAGCGAGACAACTTATTGTTTATTTGAGCCATTCAAGTATAATCATGTGGCGTTTGCTTATTTTTCATTCCTCTCCAACCCTCTTCTCCATCGATCATGTCGCCCTCCAGCCGAGTCCATCCTCCCGCATGCCTCATTTGAACATTCCGCCGAGTATCATTCACATGTACCCACCCTAGTCCTCTTTCAATAGATCTCCGGACCTCGAGATGAAATCAAGAGGGAACGAGTGTGGGCAGGTGATACCTAAGGCGGATTCAAAATTTTGAACCGGTGATCATAGCATCCGCAAATCATATATAAAGGGTATTCAATGTTTGTTTCGTTTTTGAACGTACAATATACTCCCTCCTATCCTTTCTTGTTTACATATAAGTTTTATGTGTAGTCAAAGTATATCTACTTTGATCAAAAAGGTATCAACATTCAACAACGCCCAATCAATATTGTTAGATTCGTACGTACTCCTAGATTTGTACTCGAGATGGTTTCCAGTTTGACTACTGACAAGATTAATAGTACATGAGATGTATAATGTGAAAATTATATCATTGGAAACTCCTTTCACATACGAATTTGACCGTATGCTTTGTGTAAGTTGCATGTCACATATTATTACTCTAACATTTGGTCAAAGTTAGCCTCGAAAAACGCATTAGACCCTGCATGCTTTGTGTAAGTTGCATGTCATTTATTATTACTCTAACATTTGTGTAAGTTGCATGTCATATATTATTACTCCAAATTTGGTCAAAGTAGTATAGTGGAAGTGGATCCTCTGACGTAGGTATCCCTTCCTTACCCTCCCTTTCGGTCACTTACTGGCGGACCCCATGCTTGCTAGGCCCCACATGTCAGTTACTCAATGGGTTCGGCCACGTCAGGGGATCCTCATCCATAGTATACTCCCTTTGTTTTTATTTACTCCACATAAAACTGAGGGAGTGGTGGTATAATAAATGACGCGGGCGGGGGAGGGGGAGGGACATCAGTTTGCTCTCAACTGCGGTCCCACAAGCGAGCGAAAACGCAAGACCAAGCGTGTTCCATTCGGTGAGCGACGTGGAGGGTCTAGCGTGCCGGGATGCAACGCGAACGCGACAAGAGCGATGTACAGTCAAAACCGATTGACTGGTCATCATCAGAACCACTATTCACACCAGAACCTTCGCTGCTCGGCCTACGCCAGCCACTGCCCTAAAACCACACCAAATCTCCAGCCCATTTCCCACCTTTCGTTCCCCTAGCCCGCATCAAGCGTCCCCTAGTTCGCCGGAAAGCCATGGTGCGCCGCAAGATCACTTACTACAAGATGCTGACGCCGGAGCGCTGCGCAGAAATCGCGGCGACGGTCGGCGCCACAGACCTCCGTTCCCAAGCTCGCTTTGCGGCGGGCCAATCACCGAGTTCTCCGAATCCAAGCTACAAGGAGGAGGAAGCCGATCCAATGTTCATGGCGGAGGTCGCGGCGTAGAAGGCCCCCGATGGGTATGAGACGATGGACGTCGACTTCGTGCCGGTGTCCGAGTCCCCCATGGTGCAGGCAGACCAGCGGTTCAACATGGCGATACCTAAGGAGGACCGGGAGGTAGAGGCTCAACTCGACGCGGAGCGCGTGCATGCCGCTGCCATCGAGGCTCTCCTGCAGGCGGAACCGGATGTCGTGGATGTGAACCGGGCGGCGGAGGCTCAACTTGAGGCGGAGCGCGTGGATGCCGCTGCCATCGAGGCCCTCCTGCAGGCAGAACCGGACGTCCTGGACTTGAACCGGGCGGCAGCGGCTCGACTCGACGCAGAGCGCGGATGCCGCTCTCATCGGCACCCTCCTGCAGGCAGAACCGGACATCCTGGACTTGAACCGGGCGGCGGAGGCTCGACTCGACGCGGAGCGCGCGGATGCCGCTGCCATCGAGGCCCTCCTGCAGGCGGAACCGGACGTCCTCGACTTGAACCGGGCTGTGCTCTCGTCTGTGCAGAGCGCCTGCACGCTCCGCTTGAACGAGTAGTTGGAGGCTGAGGACAACCACGGTGCGGAGACACACGTCGGCAGCGACGGCTGGTTCGCGCCGGCAACCAAAGATGATGAGGTTGTCTCTTTCCGCAAGCAGTGATAGTTTTTCTTTATGTTGTTGTTTTTATGGATCTTTTGCTGTGTAAAAACATATATTTGTTATGCAAGTCGCCTGACTTGGGTCAGTCTACCATTTCAGGCGGTTGGATGAATATCCTACGTCTCCTAACCCTTCTTTCCTTCTTCCTCACCTCTTCTTCTTCCCCAACAGACCACCGCACGGGCCGTACGGATACTCCCCAACATGCGGTTGGAAACATACTCTATGAACGAAAATTATGTGTCAGCGAAAGGATGGCTGAGTTTGGTGTGTTCACATGCGACAACACGTGTCAGTGAGGGTGTGTTCCCTTGGTTGGGTTTGCGGCGTGCAGGAGCGACCGTGTGAGGGTGCGGTGCGACTGCGGCGTGCAGGAGCGACCGTGTGAGGGTGTGGTGCGACCGCGATAGCCGTGCGCAAGTGTACCTCCTTCTCATTTTGAAAACTTTAGGCAAGCTTGGCAAAAATATGTAGCGAAGTTTGGCAATGCAAGGCCTAGACCCAAACAGGATAAGCACGTACGTACTAGGAGTACTAGTGTTAAAAAAGAAAGGCTGGGTTTTCCTTCGCGGGATTTAATCGATACAAATCCTCGTTTCACGTGTCAATTAATGCGTATTTTTTTCTCCAAAGACCAAAGAGCTAACCATCTCACTCCTCATTGCTTGATTAATGCAGCGCCATGCAAACCAACCTTCTCACTTCCGCATGCATGCAGGGGATATTAATGTCCTTGGTTGCTAACCCCATCAATTTTGCCTTGATTAGTGTTAGTGGCCTGTCGGTGTACTAGAATAGGGGTACCCTAGTACCCTGAACTTGTGCACGGGCAGTTGTAGCACCCCGCGGCAAGGCTTGCCGGGCGAAGGCCAAGATCCTCCGTGGTTCCCTTGGAGCCATTCAAGAACAAAGTATTTAAGCTCAGGAGACAAGGCCCCGGCAAGGGGAGCTTGCCGGGAAGGCCAACCAAGGCACTCCAAGGAACTTGCCGCGACGCGCCACGCGCTCCGGCAAGGCAACAAGGCCCCGGCAAGAGGAGCTTGCCGGGAAGACCAACCAAGGTACCTCGAGGCCCGGTGAGCGACAAGCTTCCGGACCCGACAAGATTACAGCAGCGGCAAGGCGCTTGCCGCGGCAGGCGGCCACTCTGTGCCCACGCTCCAGCGCATCCACCAACGTGTCGCTCTGGGGGCCTCTCCAGGCGCGCGTGGCGGGAGGCTGTGCAGCCAGCGGTGCGCAGTGGCATGCGAAGCTGACAAGATCGCCATCGTGGCGAACGGTGGCGCCCCTAACGGTCCTTTTCTGCACTGTTTGGGCGACTCAGACGGGCATTTAATGCCCTTGTCCCCTGCCGTCAGGGTTAGGTAGGGTGCACTGTACAAGTAACTGTACCAACCACCTCACTTTTTACATTTGTACCCTTCTCTGCATTGCCACCTGTCAGTGACCCCTTTAGCGTATAAAAGGAGGCCCATGCGCAACGTAGAGGGGGTTCGACTGGTTCGGAACCCAGAAACACACTACGCTCTCTCTCTCTAGAGCAAGAACACAAGATAATCAAATAAGCAGCAGTAGGAGTGTTATCTCTCCGGAGAGCTCCGAAGCTGGGTAAACTGCTCGTGTGCTTCGCCTCGATCTGCTCTTCGTGTGATCTCCGCCCCCAGCCGAACCGAAAGGGGCTCGGTCCGCCGGCCCCATAGGTGTTCGTGGATCAGTTTCCCCGACATGGCCCTTTGCAAATTGTAATTTTGATATAGTGGCCTTGTGTAAAAAAAATGGAGGTAGTAACTATATTTGACTTCCTTCCCCATTGCGGTGACGTCGACGATATATTTTTTGGTGGTTTGGCGAAGTGCGTTCGATGGAGAACACCATTGAGGGAGACCACAGTAAGTCGTTCGCAAGTGCCGCCTGCAAGCCGAGACAACCGCCTTATCTGCATCTAGGAAGTCCTTTACTAGTACTACTATAACTAATGCGGTGAGATGGCTTCTCGAAGAAGACGATGGAGAAGCGGAGTCAGCGAAGAGTGAAATGATGGTTGCTTCGTCCGTGCTTTTGTGATTTGACGCCTCACTGCTTTGTGATTTGTGATAGAAGGGACAGGGGAGTAGACTCTGTGCTCTATACTGTACTACATGCGTCCAAGCATGGGAGAAAGAGGAGAGACGTTGCATTTTTCTATTCCTTCAATCAATCAATTAGGGAGCTTCGGTTCCATCTTTTTGGCTTTGGCAACACCATCCACAATGGTTCGCACGATGCCAAAATCTATTTTCACATTTGGCTACACATTGTGGATGCCCTTAACCGTACCACTTGGTTTTGCTCTTGTGTGCTATCTATACAAATCTCAATTATATTGATCTAAAAAATTATAGATCGAGATTAGTAAAAAGGAGGTGATTTTGCCGCGCGGATGGCGGGGGAGGTTTCTTATTTGAGCAATGCTACATCCATGTAATGGTTTATGTAAAGTTACGAACTGATGTGATGTGGGACTATTTGATTGGATTAAAGGAGAGGATTAGGCCCACCCCACCTGAAAATCAGGGGGGCATATATAGATTAGATGGAAAGTATACGTAGCAGCTATGTAGCCCTTTGTAAGTCTAGGATTAGGCTTCTTATTTTCAGAGGACGTTGTCCTGGAGGTTTGCTAACATGCGGTCCCACGTGTCAGTGCTTTACCAAGCCGATCCACGTCCCACATGAGGCAGAACAACGGCAGAAGCAACACGTGGTTAAGTTGAGGAAGATGAGGGAGAAGCGGATTCAGCAACGAGTGAAAATGATGGTTGCTTCGTCCCTCCAACTTAACTGCGGGAAAGGTGCAGCTTTGTGATTTGACGCCTCATTGCTCATTACTACGCCGACGCCATGACTAGGGTGCTTCACCCCGGCTGCTCTGCACTGTATTCCGGTATGGCACGTGGACCCGGTAGCTTGATGTCCCACATGTCAGCGAAAGGTACTAGAAGATTTATGAAAGCGAGCGCTCCACTCTTACAACGGAGGAGTAGACAACACGACGGCCAGTGAACTGTCACTTGTACTGTATAGTACTATAGTTTTGCTGTTTCGCACGATCCATCGATACAAACCTGATTAAACAGGAAAGGGCGGAATTTTTCCCGCGTAGTAGATGATACTGGCCATACATTTCAAAGGCAATTTTAATGTATGCAAACTGAATAATTATAAGTAACAATATGATATCTAGTAAAACTAAAAACACATATCAATACTACTCTATAGTGTACGAATTTCAAATTTGGTCCCCTTCTCTCTCCTCCTAGCATCCCAACCAAACACCAGCCGTTGATTCAGCTCGCTGCACTGAAGATCTACCGTCAGATCTTTACTGGACCAAATCTAACGGCTAAGATATCCAGGATTCATGGCCATCCCCCGCGAGCTCAGGTTTGGCGGCCTTCGTCGCTCGCACGACCGAGTGTTCTAGAAGCACCCAGAGCGTCCCACCTATAAATAACATAAAAAATAACGCACTATCTCTCCTCATCGGACTCTGTTTCATTGCATCCCCACGGCCCTCGATGTCGCCCGTACTCCGATCTTCGCCGCCGGCCGTGGTAAGCGCTCCGCTGTTTGCTCATCCGTGCCAGTTCAGCCCCAGTCGTTCAAACTCGGGCCGCCCCAGAGGTTTCTCCTCCAGGTGCTCACCATCACTTGCTACTGTTCCAGGTGCTCACCACCGCCACAGCTTCCTGCCATCTCCGATCGTGCGTGTTTCAGGCCAACCAACCCTGGAAGCTATTGTTGCTGCAATTGCTACCGCCCGGATGGCATACCAGTGCAGCTCGACCGATGTGAACACAACATCCTCAACCTCAACTCCTCAAGAACTCACGGCTTAGATCTGAAGAGGTAAGATGCCATCTGAGAAAGTGTAGAAGTGGTACTAACTTCTGTAAATATATGTATATTTTCCATTTCCGTGTATCAGATGCCATGAACCTGAATCCAGAATTTGTATTTCAGTATAGAAATCAGGAAATATATCACAGCATATTCTGACCACCACGTCTTTGAGTTTATGTCCACAAAGTTTTTTTTCCCGTTTCATTTCTGATAGACTTCCATGTAAGTGTTATAGCCACTTAAAACCCCATCTTCATGGATTTTAACATTTGAAATTATTATTTTTATATAGAGCAATGTGTGTATGTCCACTGTACCATGACAAAATGAGTATTAACCAAAGCAGCAATACTGTCTATTATTGGAGTTTGTATCAAGTACTCCCTCTGTAAAAAAATATAAGAGCATTTAGATCACTACTTTAATGATCGAAATGCTCTTAAATTTCTTTACGGAGGGAGTAATATCCAAAAAAATGGTTTCTTACAAGTGTTTGAGGTGACTTAAGCTTAGCCTGCATATACTGCTGCATGTTCTTCCTATCCTTATGCTAATTATGTCTACTATGTTGCTGAGGGCCTTAGAGTGTGGACAGTTTTCTAGGAAGCAAGTGAAAGGAAATTCAAGTAACCACACAACAAGGTCCATTGGAATGCCATCACGAGCTCCTTTTCAAGATATTACAAATGTGGTTGACTCACATAGTTTATCAAAAGGGAAACAAAGTATATCTTTAATTCTGGTCATCAGATTCTCGTAACAAAATTTCAGTTTCTTAGATGTTGCTATATAAATAAATAAAGCTATGCCTTGTGTGTCATTAAAAGGGTGCTGACGGGTTGTTTGAAGTATTCTATTCATTTCAGCGCAAAGATTTCTTGGTTCAGTGGATCATTCAATTACTGGGATGAAACGATCAATCAATCCATCTGGCATATCCATACAGTCAACTACTACATGTAGCTCTACCAGTAGAAGTGTCACCGTGATCAGGAAAGATACTTCTGGATGACTCCAGATCAGGACACTGCCTACCTGCAAA
Source organism: Triticum dicoccoides (assembly GCF_002162155.2). Lineage (NCBI taxonomy): Eukaryota > Viridiplantae > Streptophyta > Magnoliopsida > Poales > Poaceae > Triticum > Triticum dicoccoides. The sequence continues at coordinate 91,808,746 of NC_041392.1, read as the reverse complement.
GAAACCATGAGTACAAAGGGAGAATGAAAAATCCCGATGAAGTAGTAGTAATGTACAATCTGGGAGTCAAACTTATGTACCAATTTTTAAGCATGCAGCACAACTACTCTCGGCACTACAAGTATAGAAGGTATATTATAGTGCAATAATATCATGTCTTATTTTTTAATATTAACATAAATTTCTTCATGCCCTAATTATTATGTGGATGGTCACTCAATCAGATTATGTTTATCTCCAAAACCTGCATTTCTGATAATTATAACATTAACATCAACTTACTGCTCTGTAATTATTTGTCAATAAATATTATAATGTATATTTTTCTGGCGGAACACAGACCAATATTGTAGGTTTAAACTTTCTGCATCTTACAATATCTTTCGAGTTGGCATAATCAGTCTGGTTGCTAAAAAAATAGACTGTTTTCAGTTCATCTAACATATCTACATCATGTACTGAATCGACAGGTACTGGTCAACATAAGCGTATAGCAGCATTCCTAGAGAAGGGCAGTGGATATAAGAGAAGGAGAATGTCGAATGGGGCAAGTTGTAGTAATACTGGAAAGGAAACACTTTAGTCAATGAGCATGAAGACCATGACAACGCCATCTATGTCCCAGATGGTTGTTTTCCTGCTCTAGAAGGTAATACAATTATTAAGGTGTACCATAGCTCTGTGCATCCATGCTTCAGGTGACATTAGTATTAGACAGCATCTTCATTTTGGCAGGAGCAACGCTCTATAGTTGTGGATTTGAGAAGTACTGAAAATGAAGTGTATGTATCTCGATAGGTATTGTTGTATACAAGAGATAACTGTCTATACACAATACTTGAGATCAACCCTGGAAACAAGTTCAGTCTGCACATAACAATAATTATATGGTGGGTGATTCTTGTTTGGTTATAAGTTTTTTATGTTCAACTTGTATCTGTGAGCACTTGAATTCTTACAAATTGTAGCTAAACTTTTTCTTACGCTGTACAGTGGGATACATGTTTCGAAAATAGCTATGAGCACTTGAATTCTTACAAATTGTAGTTAAACTTTTGCTTATGCTGTACGGTGGGATACATTTTTCAAAACCTATATATAGATAAGAAGCAAGGGGTAAAAATTTGGAGTGCTCATTTTCTTTTATATAAGTTTGATCATTTGCTATCTTTCAGTTCCATCTTACTTGATTACTACGTGCAAAGCACGTGCAGTTTACTAGTGATTTATTGTGTTAGAGTGTAGTAGTAGTGCTGTATTGCATAGTTGTTAGATGTATCATGCGAGAACGTGTAGAGATGTAGTTTTGGAGGGCCTATAGAGAGAAAAGAGTAATACGGTCACCGAACCTCATAATAAGCTGATTACGTTTTGTGGTGATTATACGGTCACTTGCTCACATCTCAGCATCGGATTGCACTCTGTTGACCGGCCAAATAGTCTGCGTGGCGCCATGTTGACTAGTTAAATTGACCACATTCATTGTGGGTCCCACCTGTCAGTTCGCATAGGCAAAAGGTCAGATAAACACAAATTTACGCAGGCGCGACAAGGCTCCAACCCGTGCGCGGGAATCACCTGGTTGTGTATGTGTCTGTCAGGGCCTAATGTGTGCGCATGCACGTGTAGGTTGAGCACTTGAGCGTGAGAGTGTGTGTTGGTCGTGTGGTGTACTAGTGTGTGCATGCATGCGTGCGTGTGTGCGTGTGAGTGTTGTGTGCGTGCGTGGCTGCGTGTGTACGCGTGAGTGTTGTGTGCGTGCGTGGGTGCATGTGTTTGTGTGAGTGTTGCGTGGATGCAGTTCGTGTGCATGCGTGCGTGTGTGTATAATCACCACACCAGCTCCTGTCTGTTAAAACAGATGACTCAGCATACCAATACAAGGTCACCTTGTCCGCTGTGCCCGCGGTCATGACTTCGAACCACCGTCCAAATATTTTTTTGTCATTTGTTTTCATTCTTACTAGCAAGATGCCCGTGCGTTGCATGTAACATCAAGATGCATTTGCATGACTTGTTTATCTTGTGAGAGAAAAGGATGAATGAGGGAAGGCCTTATTTACAAATGTGGAGAGGTGTGTGGGTACCTTTTTGCAAAATTTCCATAGTTTCTTTCCTATCTATCAGATATAAATCGGACGGCCTATATTGCAGGATGGCAGGCACACCATCATCACCAACTTTGTTTTTTTATAAGAGTGTATTTTATGTATTTTATAAGAGTGTAGATGTAGAGTAGATACAAGTCGACAGGTGGGCACGATGGTAGTGAGATAATGTGATGCAACACTAGAGGTGCCACGTGGAGCGTTTAACTGGTCAACTAGTCATGTCATGAGCAAATACAGAGTTGTACGGTGAGCCCGTAAATGGTGACCGTAATGAGTGGATTCTGAAGTCCAATGTACGTATCGTGCTTTCGCTTCAAATACAATGATTGTCATTGCATATATCGCGAGAGAAAGATGAAACATGCATGAATTTTCTGGGGGCTTACTTTTAGAGGACCTAGAGATAGTTTTGTGTGCATACCTGAAAGGGGCGTACAAGGGGGGTATGCGATGGAGAGAGAGATGCTCTTCGTTTCTCTTTATTATGACTAACTTTGTATATAGTATAAAAATATACAAATTCACAGTGCGGAATAAATATCATTGTGGGCACCATGCAATGCAAATTAGCGTTCGTACTCCTCCATATAACTTTGTAATGTTGTATATATGTAGAAACTCTAAAATAATTTTTTGGCCACACTTTATTCAAAAGGAATGTTGTATGCGAAATAAACGTGAAGAGAGGGCTTTTTAGATCAATGGGGTACGTGATGTAACATGTGTGAATGTGTAGTTGATGCATTTGGTGG